>NC_066833.1:2260453-2460114 GCF_001640805.2 Lates calcarifer
GGGCATGTCTCCTCCCTCTGCACATCCAGATACATCAGCTGGTGTGTGGACTCAGTGGCTGAGTCGCCAACACCCGTCATTACTGCTCCGACAGCTACAGGTAAGATCCTCCACACTCTCTGAGTAAGCACCTGTGGAGATATTTAAATCTGCAGCCACACAGGAAACATCAGGCAGACTCGTGAAAACCACGACAAAACACACAGCTCCTGTTTCTTCTGTTTAATTCTCAGGCCATTTGTTACATTATTAGTATAAAGTCCACATCGACTACACTGCATGACATGGCTGCATCATATTCCTTACATGACTTTACCATCATCACGTCTGTTGTTGGTATTGTGAGGTAAATAATGCAGACACCTTTCAGTTCTTCATTTCATTTACTTAAATAGTTCCTCACAGTTTTTTTTTTTCAGTAATCAGTAAAGTATATCTTATATTTTTATCTGACACCGGCCTGTATTAGTAATCTTTCCTGCATGTACTGTTCAGACTCATCACTCCTCCATGTTTACCTGTTATCTTACATACAACAGTCATGTCACACTCAGCACTGCTGCTTTTCATTCACTAATCAATCCTGTAACTTCCATGTTGTCACTTTTCTTGCACTGTGTAACTACTTGGCCCTGATGGTTCACATTAAAAGCCTTCTAGCCCCACAGTCCTGGCAGGCCTTTCATTTGAAAAGTGTTGTTCATCATTTGTTTGCATGCCAACCTTTCTCTCCATGTCTCCTGACGTATTTCTGGTTCAAACATCAGCTCAGCTTTCAAATGGTCTCTCATCCATTTGAAATATGTATTGATAAAGTTAACCTTGTCCTCCTCTGTCTCCCTGTGACCCTCTCCAGGAGAACTTTCTCACCCAAACCATCAGTCGCCTGGCTCAGGATCAGTCCCACTCCTCCTTCTGTCACCACCAGAAAGCAGCAGAGGAGAAACAACACTGTCCCATCAACCTCCACAGCCAGCACCACAGAGGACACATCACAAGACCTCTGCACATTCCCATCCGTCCCGCTGCAGCCCTCGCTCCAGCTCTGCTTTGTACAACATAGACAAAGCCACCAATAGTCACAGTGATGTGAGTGAGGATGATGATAGTGAGGAAGGCAGAAAGGGGAACTCAAGACCCCCTGAGACTGAAAGTAGGAGTGAGGAGGACCGGTCTCTTCTGCATCCAGAGGCTGAGAGGTTTCCTCCTCCCCAGGAGCAGCCCGGTCATTTCCAGACGCCACAGGCCCATCTCCTGGCATGGAGGGGAAACAGACACAACGAATCCACCAAGGTAACCATGGGCTCAAACACTTAAAAACACTCGCTATCAGGGGTTTTTACCGTTCAGCTAACATCAGGTCGGTGCACTGCTGCAGGGAGTCTGCACCAAAGCTTCTTTCACTGGGAAACTTGACAGCAGATATATGTTTTTGCACTCTCTCTGGATTTCACAACACAAAGTCAAGAAGAAAAGAGTAAAGTGACAGTAAAGTAACCCACAGTAACCACGTGTTGATCTTATACGGAGCTGAGACAGAAAAACAAGGCAGTGCCTGTGAAGACTGGTGCAGTCTGCTGCTGGTGATGCTTTGATATGACCACCGGATGGCGCCACAGTAAGGGATATTTAACTCCTGAATGTAGTGGCTTTAACACGGACACAGCTCGATTGGCTCTTAAAATTGGATCATTGGACAGGTTGTGGCTGCCTGACTTCCTCTCCAACCAGAGTTTACTGGACCTGACTTTGATGGTTGATGGTTAATGTCCTGACAGCTGTGTGTGGCAGCCTACAGACTCATGAGGAAATGAAACATAAAGTGAAGAGGCTTACATACTTAACACACAGTGAGCAGTTATTAAATCTGCACATTGTTACCGTCAGCCCAGACTATAACAACTTCTTTCACAGTTTTTTGATAAGCACCAGTTCAGTCTGACAAAGAAGAATAATCAGACGGAGGAGTGAACACAACAGATTCATCTCTCTCTAGTTCTGACCTGTAATCTCCTCAGCGTAACGTGCACGTTGTTCTTTACTTATATGTTTCCCTTACAGTCGACAGCCAGTGGTAATAAATGAATAAAACACACCAATCAATACAAAAAACTATGCAAGTACATAGGTTAATGTCACGGACCGAAACCAGCACAGAGAGCAGTGAGTGGAGGACAAATGGAATAAAAGATGTCAGTGTGTGTGGAGGCTGCTGAGTCAAGATGACCTGAGTTTACTTCACAGACCATTTACATTTACAGTGACTAAGTTTCTCCCAGCAAGTGTTTTACTTTGACATGGGGATTACCAAACCAACAGATCACAGTAAATGTTTGCACTTAGTGACATTATTTACAGCACACCTACTTCAACTTTCTCTGACAGAGATCACACTTCCCTCTTACACGTTTTTTTTCTGTATACAGTACGTCAGTGCTTTCAGTGTTTCAACATTTCACACGTAAACATTTAACATTTGCAGTCTTTGTTTCAGTCTTAAAATCAAGCGAGCACACTTAGATTCTCAGAAAATGTTGTCTAAGATGTCATCTCGTTTTCTTACTTGTTTATTTTAATGTCTCATTAACCTGAACTTGTCTTTCTCTTAAGTCTGTGAGAAATGATTTTTTGGCCACATTAGGGCACTTTCACATTACACACTGTTTTCACATTGTCATTTGATAAACAGCATTTCCTCTCTACAGCTTGGACTCATCTCCTGCTGCTGGTTCACTGTCTCTGCATCAGCATGGACGCCCGACAGGAGGCAGTATGGAGGACCTGGGATCCAAACCCAGTTCCGGTCACCGCTCGTCCCCTCGCCAGGAGGAGAAGAAGCAGCGCTGCATCTCAGTCTCATCAAATCTGAACAATTTTCTTATCTCTCTGTTCCACCTGCCCTTCAGTGGACAGCAGGGTGACGAGCACAGAGGGCAGCGGCGAACCAGCTGTGATGCCCCTCGCACACCAGGTACAACAGGATTAAATATTACAGGTGTATCTGTAAAAGTAGATCAGCAGCATCAGAACCCTGTCACCAGGTCATTTGATTCACTGTTGATGTTGCTGTTGCTGAGAGCTGTATTCTTTATGTGTGTATGTGCATGTGTGTGTGTATTGTCAGGCCTCTCTACCTCAGCCAAACACAGTAAACAGAGGAGTTGCAGCGGTATCCCAGAATCCTCTGCAGACATCTTCAAGACCAGCTGTGAGCTGGAAAAGGTGTGTTACCAAGTTTTAGTGCAGTTACAGTTTTTACCTATACCTGTAGTTTTTTGTATGTTATTGATGTAAAAAGTGAAAAATGCACCTGGTAACTATAAAAATATAAAAACAGCTGTCTCACTTTTTAACACAACAAATAAATATTTGGAAACAGTAAAGATCAGACGTGGATCAGAGGATGGAGGCAGTTTTACCTCTTGGTCTCTGCTGATGATAATAATGAGGACAAGCGGTCTGTATGAATGACTGTGTGTGCAGGAAAACGCTCATTTCATCGTGGTGGACATGGTGCTGGAGGTGCTGGAGGGTGTAAAGTGGACTCTGAGCTGCGACCCACGGACCTCAACCCAACACACAGCTACAATATGTGCACACACAGACACACAAACTCTGCAGAGGACTGTCTCACACGTGAACACAAACAGAGATGTGAAACACACAGACTCACACAGAGCTGCAGCAGCAGACAGAGCAGACATTCAGAGAAGATGTCACACAGAAACACACACTCTTCTAATGTGCACACAAACCGACACACTGAGGATAAAGAGGAGGAGGAGGACACAGGCAACGATGAGGCTGAGCATCAACCTAAGACCTTGTCTGTCCTCTCCACCGACAGTGGGATTTGAAGGTAAAATGATTTGTGTGAATAAAGTAGTGGTAGAGGCCCACCCAGTATTTTATGCACAAAGTGACTGTGTGTTTTAATTTCAGACTGTGGAGTAGACACTACACTGACACCAAAAGATTCTCTCAGAAAGTAAGAAAAACAAACTGAAACGCCCACCCAGCCTGCCATCTCTGAAACCTGCACGTTTGTTCTGATTCTGTGATTTCTGAGTCATTGTGCCGTGTCCTTCAACGCAGCGCAGAGTGGCTGGCCCAGCAGCTGGTGCTGGAGTTCAGGAGGAGCTGGCTTCCTTCCCGTGAGCCTCGGCGTGGACGGCAGAGCCTCCGTAGCTCACTTCAGGAGGTGAGAACACAGCAGCTGTTGATAACTGTTTGAATCTGCGGCGTGGGAGACGACACAGGGACAATATTTACAAAATGGCTGATGGCTGATAGTGATTTTACTGGTCACGGGTGGTGGAGACTCCTCCAATGATGTCTCTCTGATGGAGGCCATGGATACTGTACGTCAGTAGCTTGTATCACCTCAGGTGGTATGATGTCTGGACCATAGTGCTGCCGCTGACCACTGGGGCAGAACTGGCATCTTCATCTTTCTTCAAGAAACATGATGTAACTATTTAACCTGAAAATCTCAGCTTCAGGATCACTGTGATGGTTCAGTGTGAGAGGGAGAGTGTCTCTGTCGTTCCCTCTCTGCTCCCTGAACACCTGCTGTTGCTCTGTGTACCTGAGCAGGTTCCATCTCCCTCTGACTGAGTGAGAGTCAGCAGCTCAAACTGCTGGAATCAGACCCAGAGAGTTCAGACTGATGCTGAACTGTAGATCAGTTAAAGAGACTTAGAGTCATTAAAACCAGAGTTCATCTCTGAGATCCAGGAAACTGACGCAGAGACCAAGAGTCAGAGACAGAGTTTGGAGTTTGTTACAGCCACAACACTTCCTGCTCCAGAAGGAGAAGGGCATCATGGGTAATTGATTCAGTTCAGTGAGTGGGACTACACTGTCAGAGTGTGATAGATAGAGTGTATTCCAAACATTCATGGTCCCCAGAGACTGAATCTCACCGACTTTCTCTCTGACTTTTCATCTGGAGCCACCAACAGGTCAAACTCTGCCTTCTGGCTTCCCCTCGCCTGCTGTACCTGACCATGAGACACAGCCTTGAACTGTACAGGTCCATAACCTCTCCCCTCTTGTCTCTGTGGTCATAAGCTGCCAGGTACTGGGAGAGTGGCGGTGAGTGGCGACAGCCTGACAGAGGAGATCAGACTGAGGACCAGGATGAGAGGATCCCTGAACTGGGCTCCTCCTCGCTTCCAGATCATCTTCACAGTTCAGCCAACGCTCAGGTCTCCATCACATCCCACCACACTCAAACACTAATAAAGATTGAAAGCAGCAGAGGGTTCATGTGTGTGTTTCTGTTTCCTCCTCCAGACGCAGTGAAGTCGTGGGCTTACAGCACTTCCTGTGTGCAGGCTGTGGGACTGAGGTGGAGCCCAGTGAGTACTGGTTTGTGAAGATAACACTGACAATCAAACGTTTTTCACTTGTATGGGATTAGTGATTAGTTGTTAGTTAGTTTTAATCCCCAGTTTAATCCACTGTCGTGTCCACAGAAGGCCGAGCCAGGCAGCTAGAATACAATACGACAACCAATTTAAACATCACATTGTCTCACAGAGTTTGTGAAATTAAAAGGCCGTGGACACGAAGCGGCCTCAGACTGTCCTTCATGTATTCACTCAGTAACATCAGAGCTGATTAAAAACTCTCTGTCTGTCACCAGGGTACATCAAGAAACTGCGCTATTGTGAATACCTGGGCAGGTGCATACAATCATTTGCTGATAAACTACATATTAAGCTCCATATTAAAATAAATAGACCTGCTTTGTTGGTTAACTGTGATGGGTCTTGCAGGTATTTCTGTGACTGCTGCCACAGCGGCTCTGAGGCTGTGATCCCTGGTCGAGTTCTGTCCTGCTGGGACTTTGGCAGGTAACAAAAACTCAAACTTCAACTCCCTCTAGGATTAATGCAACTGCTAATAGGTCTATTACCAATACTATTATTAACAATATCTGTCACCGATGGTAAACATTAATACAGCTGCTACTGAGACCGGTCAGCGTATTGTCATGACAACTCAATCAACAGTAAAAATCCTCTGGTTCCTGCTTCTGACGTGAATGTTTTGTGGTTTCCTTTGTTCTCTACAACTATAAAACCAACACATCGATTTTAGACTGTTGGTTATGATTTGAAGATGTCACCTTGAGCTCAGGGAAACTAAAACGATCAAACATTTATCGATCAAACATTTGATCGATCGGGGGGGGGGGGTCAGGTTGAAAAAAACAACCTGACCCCCCCCATCCCGAAAAAAAACAAAAACAAAACAAAACAACAACAACAACAAAAAGTCAAAACCAACAAAAACAACAGCGGCTTGCTGCATTATTATTTATTCAATAAATTCCCAAACAGCTGGACAGGAGCATAAAGACATGTCACAGTAATATTTACATTGCAGGTATCCTGTGAGTGATTTCTCCAAACAGCTGCTGGACTCAGTTTGGCATCAGCCTCTGTTTGACCTGACCTGTGTTGGTAAGACGCTGTGCAGCAGAGTGAAAGAGCTGGACAAGTTCAGGGTGAGTCTGAGGTTACATTCTTCTTCTCATTGTCATTATCTTGGTCATCAACAGGATGAACAGAAGAGAGGTGATGTGTCGTGTACACGGTGTGATGGGACATCAAACTACTGCCTTATATTTGTTCATGAACTTTGTTTCAATCAAGCTTTTATTACTTATTTTTTAATTCAACCTCGTCCTTCATTTTCAAAACATGATAAAACTGCGTGTGATTATTTTCATCACTGATTAATCTGGGATCAACACAGACAACACATCAGCTGAGATTAGTTTTAAATGTATTTCACTGTTTTTTATTTTTGTTCTCTGTCCTTCAGGAGCTGCAGGAGCAGCTGCTGGTCATCAAGAAGCTGCTGAGAGCCTGCAGATTATCTGAGAGGTAGACAGAATGTTTACTTTACTCTGACTCCTTCATGAACACACACTATCATTATTATAATACTGAGACTATTTGTTTAAAATTGATAGAGTGGCTCAACTTTCATTAATCCAGCCACTGTGTGCAGGGTATTTGGCGCCATCCAGTGGCAGTATTAGAGAAGACACAGCAACTGACACAGTAGCTCTGAGCCAAATTTCTGCATACAGTGACTTTTAAGGATATAAACATTTATTAAAGCATGAATGATGAAAATGTGAGGTTTAAATATAAAGGTGGATCCACATCTTTTCCATGAGCTCCAGAGAAATGTAAGAATCTCCACATAAAGTTCTGTAGGTGCGATCTGCAGCTGCATTCACAAAAACGTTTAAATAGCTCAGAAATCTCAGCTGCATGATGTAAATATTTCAGTCACAGATCAAGTAAATGTATTTGCCACATGCACAGATACAAGCACATGCACGGTTCTTGGGCACAAAGACAGAAGTTAAGACAGAGGTTGGAAATACTTTAACTGTGAGCAGCCAGAGGAAAATAACACCAGAGAACAGGGAACAGCAGAGTTTGAACTCTGAGCTGAACCTGTGTCCCTTCCTACAGTAAACCTTCTCCATGTCCTGACTCTCCCCTTAACGCCTCCAGCTAGAGCTTTGTTATTCATGAACTGCTTTGTCTATAAGATATAAACAAAGTGTGGAAAATGTCCACAACAGTTTGCTACAGTCCAAGGTGATGTCCTCAAACATCTTGTGTTGTTGAGCCAACCCAAAGATACTCAGTTTATAAAGATGAATATGTTGCAGTTTTGGCCTGAAGCAATTATCTGATTAGCAAAACGGTTGGTGATAACCAATCAATTCTAATAACTAATCAACAGTACAAATGCATCCTTTTACATCAACCTGTGAGCACCTGTTCGCTCTAACAGGTAGAGCCAGGAGTGATTCTTTCCCCACGACCTTTAAATGTTCCCAGTATTTACAGTTTCCTAGTTTTTATTCACCATATGTCAGTATCCAGTTTATCCTTTAAGAGCTAGCTGCTTCCTCTTGTTCTTCTAATTCTTTAAGAAGTGTAATTACTGGAGCTGTGTAAGGTTGTTTCCTGTGACATGTTTTTCAGTGTCCTACTGTGTTTTGTGTGTGTTGAACCGTTGTGGCAGGGAGGTTTGGAGAGGATTCAGTTAAAGCTGTTTTAATGTGACTGTGTCCTGTGTTTGTGTCTCAGGGTGATGAGTGAGTTTGAGCAACTTCCTGCTCACCTGATCTCTGAGCAGCCACATGTCTTCTCCATGGACGACCTGCTGAGGGTGAAGAAGGGTCAGCTTGTGGCGCAGGCCAAGGCGCTGCAGCACTCTGCCATCAGTCACATTGAAAACTGTGAGGTCAGTCTGCAGGATGGCTTGTTATTACTTTAATCTGGAGAACACACAGTTTATCTCTAATCCACAATATTATTGATGTTTCTTCATCTTCATGGTTTGAAATAGTGAACTTTTACTTGGACAGAGTCAAAGCTGCACAGGAATGGCTTAAAAGCAACAAAGCTCATTTAATGGAGCGACAGAGGAACTTGAAAAACTGTTGACTCATGATCACTATGCAGCAAAAATGACAACATCCAGAAATGCAAAACTTTTCAAGACATGTCCACACAACAGGCTGACCTGGAAGGAGTGAATACGTCTAATTCTAAGATTCTTGTTTGCAGGTCTGTAATTGATTTAATCACCGTGTAGAGATCTGTTTTCACGCTGACACTAAAGGTCATGTTTCTGACTCACAGGGAGTTCTACACAAACATCCACATTTCTGCCAAAGTTATGAGCTATGTCCCATGAGATTTCTGCATTTCTGTTTTTGTCTTTGCTTTTCTCACTGATTTGAAGTGGGCTGGACTCAGTTAGAAAAAGGTGGTGTCATGTATTTTCCATGAACAAATCAGGATTTAGCCACGCCTGAATGAAAACCTGACGTCACAGTTGGTGGGTTGTTACCAGCGCTGTCAATCAAATCTAATCAGACCACGCCTACATGGCCCCAAAGTAACAGATGAGCTGAGTTTTTGACTGTTAAACTCTTTATTAATAATGATTCAGGACGTCCAAACTTCAACTTTATGTTATTTAATGTTAGAGAAACCACATTTCCTCATTTTCTGTTGATCAGAGTCAAAAAGTCACATTAAATCTACCTGTGTTCATAACAATAAAACATGAAAACTTCCAAGAGGGGGTGAAAACTTTACCAGCCAGGAAGTTACACTACCACTGTACAGAACTTTTTTATTAGCTTATGGTTATTCTTTAATTTGGTCAGATTTTTAGATAGAAACAAGAGACTTTATCACTGTGGAATGACACCTCTCCATCTGCCTTTCACACAGCTTTGTCTGGCCCGAGGTTTTATCTGCGAGTTCTGCAGAGAAAACGACATCATCTTTCCCTTTCAGAGAGACATATGTCGGCGGTGTCCGGGTGAGCTCAGACAAATGCTGATGACATGCAGGATGTAGGACTGGTACTGTAAAATGGGGGCAAGTAGGCAACAATGACATGAGATGAGAGTTGAGAGCAGGCTTAAACCCAATTCAGATGGGATGAATATTACAGTGGGAGGTGGGTAATAAAAGAGTCTTATAACATAGGCACAAAATAAACAGCAGCAGAAATTTCAGCTTAAAAGAGTTTCAAATTGTTTCATTCGTGTCTGTCTTCATAAAACACACAAATGCCATTCTGTGCTGACACTGCCTCTCTCTATACAGTGTGCAAGGCCTGCTTTCACAAGCACTGCTTTGTGGAAAAGAAGTGTCCAAAATGTGCACGGATCCAGTCACGGAAAAAAACACTCAGATGGATGTGTGACGTGCAACGACTGAACAGCTGCAGCTCAGTGTCTCGACGTTTAATGTATCCCAGTCAGTGGACTCATTTTGAATTTTCATGAAACAAAAATGAAAGCCCTTTAAAAATGTTACATTTAATGTTAATTCACATGCAGATAGTCATATGAGCAGATGTAGATGTTTACAGGTCTTTTATTACAGAGCTATGAATAATAAATTTCACTTTAATTGTAATAAACTGCAAGCCCAAGCCCAAGGAGTACCTGGAACTTTTGATTTCTGAAATGTCGTTCCTGTGGTGGAAAGAGCCTTGAGGTGATTTCTGACCATGACAAAACACGGACAGCAACACATACTGTATGTTACTGATAACTGGGTGAAATGAGTGCTTTTCACATTCATTCACTAATTAGACACAATGAAAACCTGAATTCACTTTATTTAATGTGCATGACTCAGTATATATCAGTACCAGACTCCACTGACAAAAACAGGGATTTAACTGAGCAGAACTCAGGAGCTGCTGGAACACCACTGCCTCCATCTGTGTGTGTGTGTCTGTGTTACTGTGTGGTACTTTTACTTCATGTAAAGTATCTGATTACTTCTTCCACCACTGAGAGTCACACAGTAACAACCTAATAGATAATGACAATCTGAGCCTGTCAGTGGCAAGAACAAGCACTTTAATGGATGTTATTTGGTGTGGAGAATTGCCTATTGGGTTGCATTGCAGCAGCTGTTCATGGTGATACCTTAAGGTTCAGGTCCAGGTTCAAAAATACCAAAGTTATCTCTTAATTTTACATGTTTTGTTAATGTTGTTATTTGACGACTACTCGACCAGATTCTGGTCACAAATGGGGCAAAGCATGTCCTAAAGTGAGGTACACAACAAGTGAAGCACCCAGTAAAGGCTATCGTATGTTAAAAAAGAGAAAACCTATAATGGTAAAAAGAAAAACTTCATGATAACAATAAAGTCAGAAGACAGTATTATCAAAGGAGACAAAGTTAATGTGAGTGATGCAACAGACGTAATGAGCAGAACTGAAACCTGATGCAACACTCATCTCTCCATAGATCAGTGTTAGTTGGAGAAAATGACCATTTACTGTACATAATCTGTGAAATTTGCCTGTGTATTGTGGCCATCAGTAGACCCGTAACACACACACACACACAGTCCCCATGAGATTTAGTTGGCCTCTCTGTGAACAAAGCAGCCCATTAGCTGCGTCTAATAACAGAGAGCGGGACCTCTCCAGACAGGAAGTTTGTTCACACCTGTGTGGCTCCTGGTGTCAGATGATGACATCTCAACCTCTAAGGTTTCACTGCAATCAGAGGTGTGAAGAAAAACAAGCTTCAGCACAAACATGCGCTGCAACCACAACACGACATGTGATGTAATCATTGCTAAACAATTATGTGATAATACCAATGACACAGCATTGAATTTTTAATAGATGTACAGATATTTTTTAAAACAAATGGATCAAATAAGCATGTGTGATGTGAGAGGGGGTCGCTCAAATCAAAACCCCACAGAGGATTTTCACCTGAGTCTGCAGTTCCCCTCAGCTGTTTCTTTTTCTCATTCTTTGGATTTCTGGCCCACAATTTTGGTTCACTCTCACTCTCAGTCAAACTCTGAAAACCCAAACAGTTTGGTAGCATTTAGCAGCTAAAGAGCCAGATATGTGGGGAGAAAAACCTCAGGGTGAGCACTAAGGAGAGATCTGTCTTCCAGGATGGACAGACTTGCAATAGATCAATAGATGTGATGTGTGCAGAACAGACAAACATAATAAAATCAGTGTGGACAATCAGGACGGCAAAGGCTCGACAAAGAAATAGTTTGTCCGCAGTGAGAAGGATATGGACCTGGGAGGATGCTGAGAAGCTTCTAGATGCAACCAAACAGACAGGAGCTGAGCCACACAACCTCTCAGGACAAGTGGGGGTCAAGGTCATGCATTTCTGTGTGGGGTTTGCATGTTCTCCCTGTGCCTGCCAGGGTTTCCTGCAGGTACTCTGGCCTCCTCCCACAGTCCAAGACATGCAGGTTCATAAAAGGAACTGAACCTGCTCCCCTATCACTCTGATAAGAAGCAGATAAAAGGGAAAAACTCTTCCCAAATGAGTTCAGCTATCAGCAAGTACAAAGGTCAAATGGCCAGTTTTAGGCAACCAACTGTGATGGACCTAGGGGCCAATGTAGGAATGAGCAATCAAAATCTCCAGAGGGAAGAAAAACAAGTTCATTCTATACAACGAGATTCATCTCTGCATAAGTGAGGCCACATTCGGTTCTTCACTGGGAACTGATATCATATGGAATAACTGTCCAACCATTCAGTAACCCAAATCATTTGATTGAACAAATGTTTCCAGGTAGTTTGATGAAAGATGTTTTATTCATCTACTTCCATTAGTCTGTCTTATTCATCAATGACAGAATGGTTCTGTATCATCACATCGCTGTTACAAACTCTTTATTCTTTTGTCTGATCAATTGGTCACCTTTATTTTGTCAAAGATTTGTGAATGATTTGCTGACACATGATCCCTGTTTGTATTCACTGTTTCCTTCTCGACAGCACTATCAAGTTCCATATCTTGTCTTGTGTAATGTCTTAATTGATTATGTTAGAAGGTGAGTATGCGATTTGTGCACGGGAAGTCCAAATTAAATGATTTTGAAACTAGTAAGAAAATCATTTTTGGTTCTGACTGAGACAAAGAAAGAGGCTGAGTTACCACATCCTCAGACATGACATCATCCATCAGGGATAAAACTGTACGGTCCCTGAGTTTCTGGGCCTTTGGTTATGTTTTGCTATGAGTTTACAGCCGTTCACCATGCACTTTATCCCTGTTTGTGTTCTGTCACCATGAGTTCTTCTAAAAAGCTTTTCCCTTGTCTGTACACACAAGCCAAGCAACAACACATTAAGCCAGAGGAACAAAAGTGTCTGAGTATACTTGAATAATTAGTTTTTATTAATCCTGTGTTTTCAGCCTGAAGATTTTTTTGAAGACTTTTGTGCTGTTTAACCAACGCCAAGTTAGTGAAAATTCATTACAGTAATCAGTGCGCTTATTCTGTCATCAACCTGAATGAAAATAATGTGCACAAACAACCTGCTTAAAATAACTTTAACAAATGATCAGCATTTTAAAAAAGAGAATTCAGTTACTAAATTGCACAAATCCTTCATCACACAAATAGAATCACAGGGATGAGTCCTCATCCTGACCAGTGCCAGAGGGTGAAAGTCAGGACTAAACCACTTCACCTTGGTGGTGTAAGCCTGTGAATATTCTCATTCATCCAGGTCATAGTTATTTCAAGGAAATTTCAATCGAACACAACTGGACTTAGTTATTGTCTAGGAAGACGTTTCACCTCTCATCCAAGAGGCTTCATCAGTTCATGCTCACATCTGACCAGGCTGGGACTGCCACTTGGTGATGTATACACTGACTTGGTATTATTTTTAACAATTAAACACAACCCAGAAAAATGATATGCCTGTGAAACTATAGGCCTATATTCACAGTATAAAAGAATGACTTGTGGTTTATTTGGTAGCATTTCATTGACTTTACTAATTAGTTGGCTACTGTAGAAGTCCGCTATCTGATATCTGATAGGACTCTTGGTGTTCTTGTAGTTGTGTTTCTAATATGTTTCTGTCCATATTACGGTGTTTCTCTTGCAGGGGACAACTTGTTCAGCACCTCATCTGCATCTATTGTGGTCTACTTCTTCTATTTTAACTCCTGTCTAAACCCTGTGATCTATGCCTTGTTTTAGCCCTGGTTCAGGAAAGCTGTCAAACTGGTTGTCTCTCTGCAGATACTGCAGCCTGGCTCCTGTGAGGCCAACATACTGTAGAGAGGCTGTGGAGTGACAGAGATGAGAGCAGCTCTGTGTACAAAGAAATGATTATATTCATTGAGTTCACTGAGTATCATTAATTCAGTGAGAGAATTATGAAATGCATAAAGTGGAAATATGACTTCCTGACAAATTGTCTATGAACTAAAACACTAGTAAAGTTTATTTTGATATTTCTGTGTGTTGATCTGCTCATTGTCAGCTTCACAGTGCATATGGTTTAATCATGTTTTTTAGAATAAATGTACCCTCCCATCCCCACCCAAGGGAATATATACTTGCTTACAAGCTGTACATGACAAATGCCATGAGACCTTGTTATTTTAGGCACTCATCATGTTGCTGTATTCACTGTCTGTTTCACATAACCTGTTGCATCTTAAAGCATTAATTTCCAATATTTGAGTAATTCTAATTAACTATTTGGTATAGTTTGAACATGTTAATAAAATGTATCTCTTTGGACACTCACTGGCTGCTGCTGTATTTTTAGTTCTTGGTAGCTCTGAGGCTGTGGGTGTAGGAAGCACTGAAACTGTGTTTGAGACAATCGGCCTGCCCCCAGATTTTTTTTTAAACAGAGAAGATGTCATTTATTATATCCTGGTGCTGTTTAATTTTTTTATCTGGCTAAACTAGCATGGAACAAAGTGTGGGTGCCTTTTGGATTTCATTCAGAGCAAGAGGTTGGTCACATATTTGAAGATATTAAAAAGCTAAAAGTAAAGAAAGTGATTTGATGTGCCCCTGTATCCTCTACAATTATACATTCACCTCCCAATTATTTTTACTGAAGAAATTAAGAATCATCAGGCCTGTGTATGTATAGCTGTATAGAGTTATAAGAGTTGTGTTGTGACACAACACAAGCTCTCTTTTCACAGTTTGTTATCTTGAGTGACAGAAAACACCAGTCTACCTGGTTTATACATGAACCAGCAGCCAGGCCTTTATTTGTCAAAACTGGACGTCCCTGGAAGTTTTGAAAATTTTCTGGGAGTGCTCTAGAGCCATTCGTAAATTTTTTGCCAAGTCTGATTCGTGTGTAATGTTTTGTGAGTTTTCGAGCATGTTTAGGCCCTCAAAAAGGTGACTGTTGTACTACGGGAATAACAATAATCCAAGTAATTCCAGTAAGGCCTTCACACACTTCACACTCAAGCCCTAATAAAATGTCATCAAAGGAATGACATGCACACAAACCCAGCATCCACGACATAACGGACTAAAGAGTAGCAAGAATTAGAGGATAACTAACCTGTAGATTTGAAGCTTAGCATTTCTGATTATGCATCAATTCCACTGTGTCCCACTTTGAGTAAAAGCCTTCGGAAACATTGTAAGGACAAATATCACAACACAGAGTGAACGACAGAGCACTTAGGTTGTGTGTTACATTTGCTGCAGAGCAGACATGTAGACAAACAGTATTACATTTCTATTTCTGTTTTCTAAGGTACTGTAGCTTTAGTAAGTTTAGTGACAACAGGTCACAAAATACTGATAGCAGACAAGGTAATAAGAGTTCAGAGCATAAAGAGCACAAAGGGAAACTGGTGAGCAAATGAGAAAAATTAGAAACAGGTCTGTAGGTAGGCAGGAAAGTTCCAGTGATTAGAAATGGGAGACAGGTGAGCAGGTGGATCTAGCAAGAGGAAGAAAGTCCAGGGACATCTGGTGGGTGGGTGGAGTATGGCAGGAGACAGAGGCACAATGGCCAACATAAACAGGCCTGAGACAGGAATCATGACAGAAACATACCTGTTTAAAACATTTCTATCACTATTGTCAACTCTCAGACAGCCCAGAATCACAGAGGGCGGCTGTAGTTTCAGAGTAAGTGTGCCACCTTTACTACACTGGTTATTGCAGTGCATTGGTGTCCTCTGCCAGTGTCTTCACAGGATGCTGTTGACATTTTTATTTTATGATTATTCACATTATTCACAGTCAGTAGAGCATAATTTAATCAACTATATATACATAGTTAGGCCCAGTTGTTGGCCATATAAGTTACTGTATGTAATCTCTCTGACGTGTTCTGGGTCTGCCCAGTAACCCCCTCGGATGTTGTCATGTGTTGAGGTTTTGCAAAATCAAACATTCTCAAGGAAGATATTCTGCTAATGGACGACTGTGTTCACCCACCCGTCTTATGGAACAGATATATTTCCATTTTACCTCACCCTGGGACACCCCAAGATTTTTTCCCCAACACTTCTAGTTTATTTTAATCCCCTGTTGTGATGCTTAGTGATGTGTATTTTCCAAAAACAGCCGCATAAATCCCACAAATTACCATCATCATAATCCTGTACATGAGAGTATTTATGGTGGCTGTGTCTCAGGCTCAGGAGTGACTGAGATGACACTGGCCTCTTGTACAAAGAAATTCATATGTTCAGTTAGCTTCTCCTCTCCTCCTCTTCCTAAAGATGGACACCCAGGGTAGAGCAGAGCACAGCTCCAGTAATTAGTTGTGTAAGGTTGTTTCCTGTGACATGTTTTTCAGTGTCCTACTGTGTTTTGTGTGTGTTGAACCGTTGTGGCAGGGAGGTTTGGAGAGGATTCAGTTAAAGCTGTTTTAATGTGACTGTGTCCTGTGTTTGTGTCTCAGGGTGATGAGTGAGTTTGAGCAACTTCCTGCTCACCTGATCTCTGAGCAGCCACATGTCTTCTCCATGGACGACCTGCTGAGGGTGAAGAAGGGTCAGCTTGTGGCGCAGGCCAAGGCGCTGCAGCACTCTGCCATCAGTCACATTGAAAACTGTGAGGTCAGTCTGCAGGATGGCTTGTTATTACTTTAATCTGGAGAACACACAGTTTATCTCTAATCCACAATATTATTGATGTTTCTTCATCTTCATGGTTTGAAATACTGAACTTTTACTTGGACAGAGTCAAAGCTGCACAGGAATGGCTTAAAAGCAACAAAGCTCATTTAATGGAGCGACAGAGGAACTTGAAAAACTGTTGACTCATGATCACTATGCAGCAAAAATGACAACATCCAGAAATGTAAAACTTTTCAAGACATGTCCACACAACAGGCTGACCTGGAAGGAGTGAATACGTCTAATTCTAAGATTCTTGTTTGCAGGTCTGTAATTGATTTAATCACCGCGTAGAGGTCTGTTTTCACGCTGACACTAAAGGTCATGTTTCTGACTCACAGGGAGTTCTACACAAACATCCACATTTCTGCCAAAGTTATGAGCTATGTCCCATGAGATTTCTGCATTTCTGTTTTTGTCTTTGCTTTTCTCACTGATTTGAAGTGGGCTGGACTCAGTTAGAAAAAGGTGGTGTCATGTATTTTCCATGAACAAATCAGGATTTAGCCACGCCTGAATGAAAACCTGACGTCACAGTTGGTGGGTTGTTACCAGCGCTGTCAATCAAATCTAATCAGACCACGCCTACATGGCCCCAAAGTAACAGATGAGCTGAGTTTTTGACTGTTAAACTCTTCATTAATAATGATTCAGGACGTCCAAACTTCAACTTTATGTTATTTAATGTTAGAGAAAACACATTTCCTCATTTTCTGTTGATCAGAGTCAAAAAGTCACATTAAATCTACCTGTGTTCATAACAATAAAACATGAAAACTTCCAAGAGGGGGTGAAAACTTTACCAGCCAGGAAGTTACACTACCACTGTACAGAACTTTTTTATTAGCTTATGGTTATTCTTTAATTTGGTCAGATTTTTAGATAGAAACAAGAGACTTTATCACTGTGGAATGACACCTCTCCATCTGCCTTTCACACAGCTTTGTCTGGCCCGAGGTTTTATCTGCGAGTTCTGCAGAGAAAACGACATCATCTTTCCCTTTCAGAGAGACATATGTCGGCGGTGTCCGGGTGAGCTCAGACAAATGCTGATGACATGCAGGATGTAGGACTGGTACTGTAAAATGGGGGCAAGTAGGCAACAATGACATGAGATGAGAGTTGAGAGCAGGCTTAAACCCAATTCAGATGGGATGAATATTACAGTGGGAGGTGGGTAATCAAAGAGTCTTATAACATAGGCACAAAATAAACAGCAGCAGAAATTTCAGCTTAAAAGAGTTTCAAATTGTTTCATTCGTGTCTGTCTTCATAAAACACACAAATGCCATTCTGTGCTGACACTGCCTCTCTCTATACAGTGTGCAAGGCCTGCTTTCACAAGCACTGCTTTGTGGAAAAGAAGTGTCCAAAATGTGCACGGATCCAGTCACGGAAAAAACACTCAGATGGATGTGTGACGTGCAACGACTGAACAGCTGCAGCTCAGTGTCTCGACGTTTAATGTATCCCAGTCAGTGGACTCATTTTGAATTTTCATGAAACAAAAATGAAAGCCCTTTAAAAATGTTACATTTAATGTTAATTCACATGCAGTCATATGAGCAGATGTAGATGTTTACAGGTCTTTTATTACAGAGCTATGAATAATAAATTTCACTTTAATTGTAATAAACTGCAAGCCCAAGCCCAAGGAGTACCTGGAACTTTTGATTTCTGAAATGTCGTTCCTGTGGTGGAAAGAGCCTTGAGGTGATTTCTGACCATGACAAAACACGGACAGCAACACATACTGTATGTTACTGATAACTGGGTGAAATGAGTGCTTTTCACATTCATTCACTAATTAGACACAATGAAAACCTGAATTCACTTTATTTAATGTGCATGACTCAGTATATATCAGTACCAGACTCCACTGACAAAAACAGGGATTTAACTGAGCAGAACTCAGGAGCTGCTGGAATCCCACTGCCTCCATCTGTGTGTGTGTGTCTGTGTTACTGTGTGGTACTTTTACTTCATGTAAAGTATCTGATTACTTCTTCCACCACTGAGAGTCACACAGTAACAACCTAATAGATAATGACAATCTGAGCCTGTCAGTGGCAAGAACAAGCACTTTAATGGATGTTATTTGGTGTGGAGAATTGCCTATTGGGTTGCATTGCAGCAGCTGTTCATGGTGATACCTTAAGGTTCAGGTCCAGGTTCAAAAATACCAAAGTTATCTCTTAATTTTACATGTTTTGTTAATGTTGTTATTTGACGACTACTCGACCAGATTCTGGTCACAAATGGGGCAAAGCATGTCCTAAAGTGAGGTACACAACAAGTGAAGCACCCAGTAAAGGCTATCGTATGTTAAAAAAGAGAAAACCTATAATGGTAAAAAGAAAAACTTCATGATAACAATAAAGTCAGAAGACAGTATTATCAAAGGAGACAAAGTTAATGTGAGTGATGCAACAGACGTAATGAGCAGAACTGAAACCTGATGCAACACTCATCTCTCCATAGATCAGTGTTAGTTGGGGAAAATGACCATTTACTGTACATAATCTGTGAAATTTGCCTGTGTATTGTGGCCATCAGTAGACCCGTAACACACACACACACACACAGTCCCCATGAGATTTAGTTGGCCTCTCTGTGAACAAAGCAGCCCATTAGCTGCGTCTAATAACAGAGAGCGGGACCTCTCCAGACAGGAAGTTTGTTCACACCTGTGTGGCTCCTGGTGTCAGATGATGACATCTCAACCTCTAAGGTTTCACTGCAATCAGAGGTGTGAAGAAAAACAAGCTTCAGCACAAACATGCGCTGCAACCACAACATGACATGTGATGTAATCATTGCTAAACAATTATGTGATAATACCAATGACACAGCATTGAATTTTTAATAGATGTACAGATATTTTTTAAAACAAATGGATCAAATAAGCATGTGTGATGTGAGAGGGGGTCGCTCAAATCAAAACCCCACAGAGGATTTTCACCTGAGTCTGCAGTTCCCCTCAGCTGTTTCTTTTTCTCATTCTTTGGATTTCTGGCCCACAATTTTGGTTCACTCTCACTCTCAGTCAAACTCTGAAAACCCAAACAGTTTGGTAGCATTTAGCAGCTAAAGAGCCAGATATGTGGGGAGAAAAACCTCAGGGTGAGCACTAAGGAGAGATCTGTCTTCCAGGATGGACAGACTTGCAATAGATCAATAGATGTGATGTGTGCAGAACAGACAAACATAATAAAATCAGTGTGGACAATCAGGACGGCAAAGGCTCGACAAAGAAATAGTTTGTCCGCAGTGAGAAGGATATGGACCTGGGAGGATGCTGAGAAGCTTCTAGATGCAACCAAACAGACAGGAGCTGAGCCACACAACCTCTCAGGACAAGTGGGGGTCAAGGTCATGCATTTCTGTGTGGGGTTTGCATGTTCTCCCTGTGCCTGCCAGGGTTTCCTGCAGGTACTCTGGCCTCCTCCCACAGTCCAAGACATGCAGGTTCATAAAAGGAACTGAACCTGCTCCCCTATCACTCTGATAAGAAGCAGATAAAAGGGAAAAACTCTTCCCAAATGAGTTCAGCTATCAGCAAGTACAAAGGTCAAATGGCCAGTTTTAGGCAACCAACTGTGATGGACCTAGGGGCCAATGTAGGAATGAGCAATCAAAATCTCCAGAGGGAAGAAAAACAAGTTCATTCTATACAACGAGATTCATCTCTGCATAAGTGAGGCCACATTCGGTTCTTCACTGGGAACTGATATCATATGGAATAACTGTCCAACCATTCAGTAACCCAAATCATTTGATTGAACAAATGTTTCCAGGTAGTTTGATGAAAGATGTTTTATTCATCTACTTCCATTAGTCTGTCTTATTCATCAATGACAGAATGGTTCTGTATCATCACATCGCTGTTACAAACTCTTTATTCTTTTGTCTGATCAATTGGTCACCTTTATTTTGTCAAAGATTTGTGAATGATTTGCTGACACATGATCCCTGTTTGTATTCACTGTTTCCTTCTCGACAGCACTATCAAGTTCCATATCTTGTCTTGTGTAATGTCTTAATTGATTATGTTAGAAGGTGAGTATGCGATTTGTGCACGGGAAGTCCAAATTAAATGATTTTGAAACTAGTAAGAAAATCATTTTTGGTTCTGACTGAGACAAAGAAAGAGGCTGAGTTACCACATCCTCAGACATGACATCATCCATCAGGGATAAAACTGTACGGTCCCTGAGTTTCTGGGCCTTTGGTTATGTTTTGCTATGAGTTTACAGCCGTTCACCATGCACTTTATCCCTGTTTGTGTTCTGTCACCATGAGTTCTTCTAAAAAGCTTTTCCCTTGTCTGTACACACAAGCCAAGCAACAACACATTAAGCCAGAGGAACAAAAGTGTCTGAGTATACTTGAATAATTAGTTTTTATTAATCCTGTGTTTTCAGCCTGAAGATTTTTTTGAAGACTTTTGTGCTGTTTAACCAACGCCAAGTTAGTGAAAATTCATTACAGTAATCAGTGCGCTTATTCTGTCATCAACCTGAATGAAAATAATGTGCACAAACAACCTGCTTAAAATAACTTTAACAAATGATCAGCATTTTAAAAAAGAGAATTCAGTTACTAAATTGCACAAATCCTTCATCACACAAATAGAATCACAGGGATGAGTCCTCATCCTGACCAGTGCCAGAGGGTGAAAGTCAGGACTAAACCACTTCACCTTGGTGGTGTAAGCCTGTGAATATTCTCATTCATCCAGGTCATAGTTATTTCAAGGAAATTTCAATCGAACACAACTGGACTTAGTTATTGTCTAGGAAGACGTTTCACCTCTCATCCAAGAGGCTTCATCAGTTCATGCTCACATCTGACCAGGCTGGGACTGCCACTTGGTGATGTATACACTGACTTGGTATTATTTTTAACAATTAAACACAACCCAGAAATATGATATGCCTGTGAAACTATAGGCCTATATTCACAGTATAAAAGAATGACTTGTGGTTTATTTGGTAGCATTTCATTGACTTTACTAATTAGTTGGCTACTGTAGAAGTCCGCTATCTGATATCTGATAGGACTCTTGGTGTTCTTGTAGTTGTGTTTCTAACATGTTTCTGTCCATATTACTGTGTTTCTCTTGCAGGGGACAACTTGTTCAGCACCTCATCTGCATCTATTGTGGTCTACTTCTTCTATTTGAACTCCTGTCTAAACCCTGTGATCTATGCCTTGTTTTACCCCTGGTTCAGGAAAGCTGTCAAATACTCACATTCCCCGGGACACCGGCCGTGGAGGTGGAGTCGCAGCCATTTTCAATTCCAGTTTACTAATTAACCCTAAACCTAAACTCAATTATAACTCATTTGAAAGTCTTGTTCTAGTCTGTCCCATCCAAGGTGGAAAACATTAAAGCCAGTTCTATTTGTTGTAGTGTACCGTCCTCCTGGTCCATACTCTGATTTCTTATCTGAATTTTCAGAGTTCCTGTCGAGTTTGGTTCTTAAAACAGATAAAGTTATTATTGTAGGCGACTTTAATATTCATGTTAATGTCAACAATGACAGCCTTAGTTCTGCTTTTTCCTCTTTACTAGACTGTATTGGCTTCTCTCAGTGTGTAAATAAACCCACTCACTGTTTCAGTCACACTCTCGACCTTGTTTTAGCTTATGGTATTGACATTGAACATGTAACAGTCTTCCCACAGAATCCCATTCTATCAGACCACTTCTTAATCACTTTCGACTTCATATTGCTGGATTATGTATTATCAGCAAAAAACATCCTGACTAGAAATATTTCCGATAACGCAGTAGTTAAATTCAAGGAAATGATTCCCACTAACTTAGGTCCAGTGCCTCATCTTAATTTAGCAGAAGCTACTCCCTCCCAGCTTGATCATCTTGTAGACAGTGTTGCAGACTCATTACGTACAACTTTAGACTCCATCGCCCCCCTAAAAATGAAAACAATAAAGAGAAAGAGGCAAGCTCCATGGTTCAACTCCCAAACCCGTACACTGAAACAAACAGCACGTAGGCTTGAAAGAGTGTGGCGTTCCACCAAACTGGAAGAATCCCACTTAGCCTGGCAGGATAGTGTCAAAAGATATAAAAAGGTCCTCTGTAATGCAAGAAGTGCCTCTTACGCATCATTAATAGAGGATAATAAGAACAACCCCAGGTTTCTCTTCAGCACTGTAGCCAGGCTGACAGAGTCACAGCTCTATAGATCCACGCATCCCTATAACCCTCAGCAGCAATGATTTTATGAACTTTTTTAATGATAAAATCTCTACCATTAGAGATAAAAATTAATCACATCCTGCCTTCAATCAGTACAGATTTATGTCATAACACAGGATCCATAGAGTCAGCTGCAAAACCTAACCTTGACTCCTTTTCTCCCATCGACCTAGCCCAGCTCTCATCAATTATCTCAGCATCTAAACCTTCAACCTGTCTCTTAGACCCCATCCCAACTAGGCTGCTTAAGGAAGCTCTGCCCTTAATTTGCAGTCCTGTATTAGATATGTTAAATCTGTCCTTGTTAACAGGTTATGTTCCGCAGTCGTATAAAACAGCTGTAATCAAACCTGTTCTAAAAAAGCCCACTCTAGATCCAGATGTATTAACCAATTACAGACCTATATCTAACCTCCCCTTTCTTTCTAAGATCCTGGAGAAAGCAGTTGCAAAACAGTTGTGTGACTTTCTACAGGATAATAGTTTATTTGAGCTTATATTTTATTTATTTATTTGACCTCCTGATAGCATCAGACAACGGACTTGTTTCTGTACTTGTCTTGTTAGATCTCAGTGCTGCTTTTGATACAATTGACCATCACATCCTTTTACAGAGACTGAAGCACTTTATTGGTATGAACTGGAACTGCACTAAACTGGTTTAAGTCCTATCTATCTGATAGGCTTCAGTTTGTACATGTTAACAACTACTCCTCCATACACACAAAAGTTAGAGGTGGAGTTCCACAAGGGTCAGTGTTTGGTCCAATCCTCTTCACTCTGTATATGCTTCCCTTGGGTAATATTATCAGGAATCACTCCATAAATTTCCATTGTTATGCAGATGATACACAGCTTTATCTGTCAATGGAACCTGATGAAACCAATCATCTAGCCAAACTCCAGGCTTGTCTTAGGGACATTAAAACTGGGATGACAAGCAATTTTTTTTACTACTGAACTCAGATAGGGTCAACTCAGGAACTCAGGGTTCTGCCATTTCACTGAAATTCACTGGCAAAGCTTTTGATTTACTAGTCAATCTACATTCCAAGCCCTCAACTATGGCCATGAGCTTTGTGTATCTATTGCATGTAACCCAAAGAGTGAGGTTGTGGATAAAAGTTGCTGAAATTAGTTTCCTCTGGAGGGTATCTGGGTTCATCATCAGAGGGTAGAAGGGTGGTAGGGTAAGGAGCTCTCACATCTGGAGGGGGCTTGGAGCAGAGTCGCTGCTCCTTCATGTCTAAAGTAGTTGAGATGGTTTCATCATCTAATCAGGATACCTCCTGATGCCTTCCACTGGAGGGTTTCCAGGCATGTCCAACTGTTAGGCGCAAGGGTAGACCCAGAACAGGCTGGAGAGATGTTGTATCTCATCTGGCTTGGGAACGCCTTGGGATGCCTAATCCTAAAATGATGTATGATGTGGCTGTGTCAGTGTGTTCATCCTAGTTGTTGCTAGTGGTCATGAAAAGTCTCTATGGCCTCAGGGAACCAAACTTTGACTGTTTTCGCCTGTATGAGGGAATGAAGTGGATGAGGGAGTGATCAGAGCTCCCCATTGTGTTCCCTAGTCTTCTCTGGTGGGGCATTGGTTGCTCATATTTTGATTGTTCAGTTCTTAGGTTGGAGTCAGTCAAATCACTCAATGACTGGATGATGATAATGACTGGAGAGTCTGGGTGTTTCTGATCAGTATCTATGATATGGTCTGCTAACAGGTGTTGTGGGAGGCTAGCATTTGCCTGGAGAGGGATATACAGGCTTTCAGGAAGTTAGGTGACAACAGGTCACAAAATACTGATAGGTAATAAGACTGAAGGTAATAAGAGTTCAGAGCATAAACAGCACAAAGGGAAACTGAGGGATACCGAGAGGCAGAACAATCTGGTCACTGACTTGGGGAGAAGGGCTGGTGAGCAAATGAGAAAAATTAGAAACAGGTCTGTAGGTAGGCAGGAAAGTTCCAGTGATTAGAAATGGGAGACAGGTGAGCAGGTGGATCTAGCAAGAGGAAGAAAGTCCAGGGACATCTGGTGGGTGGGTGGAGTATGGCAGGAGACAGAGGCACAATGGCCAACATAAACAGGCCTGAGACAGGAATCATGACAGAAACATACCTGTTTAAAACATTTCTATCACTATTGTCAACTCTCAGACAGCCCAGAATCACAGAGGGCGGCTCAACTAGAAGAACAGATGCTATAGTTTCAGTTGTGAGACAGAAATTAATGGAGTAGATATGACGATTAAATGAACTTAATGTAATGTGTTAATTTAGCTTGCTGTCTCCAGTAACTTGCCAGCAAAAAGGCACAACATTGCAAAAATTTCAACACCACCGTCATTTTCAAAAAGTCACTTAATCAGACCTGGTGGATAAGAAGTGATAACGTAGGAAAGAGAAAGACAGTAAAAATGGGTTCAATAAAAAGTGATGGAGATGACGATGGTGTGCTACATCAGTTCCCAACAGAGACCTAGACAGAGGTAGGGAGGGATGAAGGAACCGGCAGAGACAGATAAACCTGTTGTATTACAGAGGGCTTCAGAAAGAGAGCTGCTGGAGCTGCAGTTTCTCCTGTCCTCCTCTCACTGAACATGGGGACCCAGGACGGAGCAGAGCTCTGCTTTCCAGAACTCAACACCTCCTGCAGGAAGCCGACACCTCCTTGGTCTGAAGCTGTGCTCCTGAACATTCTTCTGTCCTTCATCTCTGCGCTCATTGTAGCTCTCAACCTGCTCATCATCATCTCAATCTCCCACTTCAGGCAGAGATTCATTCAAGTTTTAGAAATATGAACACATGGATTTACAAAAAGAATTGTGGTAGTACTGTATAATGTTGCATCTTGGCAGGCCAAACTAGACCAACTCATATTGTTTCTTTGATTCACGACATGAAGGAAGATATTTTTATTGCCTCAATTAAACTAGTTCAACAATTGGTACAGTGGATCAGAAAAAAAAACTCAGGTGTTTTTGAAAAGATTGTTTGGATTTTTTTGGAAGACACTAACATAAAGCTGTTTTGTCATTTAGATATACGGACTTGTTAGTTTAATGCCATTTTTTTTCTTTCCCTCCAGGCAGCTCCACACACCCACTAACATCCTCCTCCTCTCTCTGGCTGTCTCAGACTTTCTTGTTGGCCTCCTGCTGATGCCAGTAGAAATCTTCCTAAGAACATCCTGTTGGTTTCTTGGTGATCTCATGTGTTCGCTGTATAATTATGTGTCCCTCATCATCACCTCTGCTTCAATAGGAGACATGGTGCTCATATCAGTCGACCGTTATGTGGCTATTTGTGACCCTCTGCATTACACCACCAGAGTCACTGGCAGAAGAGTTAAACTCTGTGTTTGTCTGTGTTGGATCTGTTCTGTTTTCTACAGTGGTCTCTTTGTAAAGGACGACCTGACTCAACCAGACAGACATAGTTCCTGTTATGGAGAATGTGTGATTGTCATTAATTATGTTGCAGGAGCTATTGACCTTGTTTTGACCTTTATTTTTCCAGTTACCATCATCATAATTCTGTACATGAGAGTATTTGTGGTGGCTGTGTCTCAGGCTCGTGCCATGCGCTCTCACATTACAGCTGTCACTCTCCAGCGTTCAGCTTCTCTAACAACAAAGAAATCTGAGCTGAAAGCAGCCAGGACTCTTGGTGTTCTTGTAGTTGTGTTTCTAATATGTTTCTGTCCATATTACTGTGTTTCTCTTGCAGGGGACAACTTGCTCAACACCTCATCTGCATCTATTGTGCTCTATCTCTTCTATTTTAACTCCTGTATAAACCCTGTGATCTATGCCTTGTTTTACCCCTGGTTTAGAAAAGTTCTAAAACTAGTTGTCACTCTTCAGATACTGCAGCCTGGTTCTCATGAGGCCAACATACTGTAGAGAGGCCGTGGAGTGACTGAGATGACACCATCTCCATAGAGACAAATTAATATGTTCATGTTGTTCAGTGAGTGAATTACCAAATCCAGAGAATGAAAATATGAGGCATGTATTTTTTATGAACAAAAACACCTCTAGAAATTATTTCAAGCACTCTGTGTGTTGCTATCATTGACAGTTTCACATGAAATGTTGTATCTTTTTTGATCATGGTGTGTAGTTTGTGAATTCACAAATTCACTACTCCCCTCAAACTACAAACTAGGATATATGAATATAACAAACATTATTAGGCATTGTTGTGTCAGGGACTTACTATGTTGCTGTATGCATTGTCTGTTTCACATGCAAAATGTTTCCATTGCATGTTATATCAAATTTTAATTTAAACTATAACAAATAAATGGTTTGTTATAGTTAGAAATTTGATTGTGTGTTGTTAATAAAATGTGCCTCTCTTCGGACACTTACTGGCTGTTGCAGAAACGTGTCTTTTCATATCTTTGTAGTCTTAAGGCTCATGTTCAGCTTTTGGTATATGCAGTAGGCCACTGCTGAGAGTCAAATAAGCACCATGCACTGTTTGAAGACAATCACCCAGGTTCATGTAATCTGTGAACTGACCTATGAGATCTTTTTCAACATGTTACACCCCTTTAACAGTCTCTCTTAAGAAGCTTTTAAATACAACACAGCAACAGAGCCACCAGATTTTCACACAAAGCCTTAAGAAACATGTCATTTAACAAAGATACACAACATTTATCAAATTGATTACAGTATTTTCATTGCTTTTGTTCCACGTCTCAGTTACACAGTAACATTAATTTGGTTGGTCAACTGCAGTTTTCATTCGCATTTATGACTTCATAATTTTAAAAACAACTCAAATGTTTTCACACCATGTAAAAATCAACCAATATCCCTGTCATTGAGATGCAATAACTCAACATAAGACTTTTCTTGTGTAGCTTTTCTGACAGCTTCCCATACCTCCCATAAAATCTGAAACTTTCTCTTGTTGTACTTTAATAAGCATAATTCATATAGCTACATCATTTATAACTATATAGCATAAAACATGTAAATTCATGCAAAACATGACAGATATCAGCATGTAATATGTGAGGACATGCATTCAAAATGATACTGTGCCACACTGAGTATTTACCTTCATTATTAAAGGGAATATAAGACATCAAAAAACTGACATTTGAAATGTTAAACCCCTTTGAAGTTTATGCTAAAAATGACAATACCAAGACAAAGCAGAGTACACTACGATGATGCAGGCAAGGTGAGGGGCCAAACCAGAGGCAACTGAAGAACCACCAAGAGTCAAGATTTTTGATATGAAGCAAACATAGGGTCACATCGTGATGCTAGGCTTGGGTGGGGAGCTTCCTGGTGATTGCCTGGCGGCCAAGTCTGTAGCCACTGCATAACATGGAGCTGCTGTTCTGCAGGCAAAAGGCAAGGGCTTTGGTGAACCCTGTACTAGGCTGTACCCTGGTACAGACTAGATGTAACTGGGTTTACCATTATGTTCTGTGCAAACTGTGGAAATAAACTCCACGTAAGGAGCTGTGCAGAGGGAGAGGCATGAAGGTGTAGGGATACTCACAAGTTCCCTGCTCAGAACTTCTGTGCTGGACTTCTCCTGGAAGAATGAGAAAATTGCGATAATGCAATCACATGCTGGTCAGATGAAGTCTGTGACTGTTTGTATGGGGAAAATACTGCTTTTGGGTGCATATGGACAGAAAGTGTTGTGTGCGGTCACAGATATGGTGGTGCCTGGTTACTCCACAGATTTGGGCAGTGAATTCTGAAAGGTTGGGGAAATGTAATCTGAGCAGACCCTGTTCAAGGTCTGCATTATGGCTTCAGCTGCTCAAAGCTATGGTCACAAGGTTGTCAGTAACTCTTGTGGCAGCAACCAGGAAATGCTGGACATGGGTGGAGAAGGAGGAGGCCTTTCGGGCTTGGTTGGCCTAGGGCTCTCCTGAGGCAGCAGACAGACATCCAAAAACCCAGATGGGGTAGGAGTGTAGGGAGGCCATGGAGAAGGACTTTCAGTTGGCCTCAAGGAAGTTCTAGCAAACCATTGTGGCTCAGACTGTGTTCAGCAGGGGAGGAGAACTGCTGACCCTGACTGGAGATGCTGTCGAGCAGTGGAAAGAGCACACCTGAACCCAACCAACATCTCCTCTGTGGAGGAGGTAGAGTTGGAAGACTGGAGAGACTGAAGACTGGACAGCTGTGTTGAAGAGTTGACTGAGCCCACTCTCAATTGACCAGTCAATTTACTTTCCAGCCATGAGTTTTGCGTATTGACTGAAAGAATGAGATAGAATGAAAGAATGAAATGAAATAAATCAGGTTCTGTAAAAGTATCCTGCTTTTCTTACATTCTACAAAAATGACTATATTTGCATAAAAGTCTTGGGGAGATTCTGGGAATGCTATGGCCCTTCTTAGTGATGTCTAAGGCCCTATTGACATGACACCAGTTTTTTCAAAAAATGATAAACCTTTGTTGCAGTTTGACCTTTCATTAACACAGCAGTGTTTTGTGGGGCCTGAAAATGCAAACTTTGAAAGTTCCAGAGTGTAATGTTTTGAAAACTGCACTGTTACTGTTGCCTTATAAACTGGCAATAGGCAGTTTTTGTGACAACTCTGACACCATTGCCCAGCTTGTGCATGACCATTACATTTTCACTCTAATTATCATTTGCAAATACAAGAACAAAGAATGGCGGACTATCGAGCTGTGTTTGTGCTGCAGACTCATGAAGTTACGTCGCTATCTACTGGTCTTGCATGCACACTACTTCTTTACAATACAAAGGAAAAACTTTGGAAACAGGAAAAAGGAAAAACAGTATTTTGCAAAATTGTTGTCATTTAAACAGGGCGTAAGATCAAGGAGACATACTGTATGTAACAAAGGTACAGAGTAAATGGTGGGGTGGGGGAGCTGGGGTGGTGGCATAAAGGAGAGAGATGGTGAAACAGGTGGACTTGAAGGGAAAATGACAAATATGATGTGATGTGCAGACCAAAGGAGGAGGGACATTAGAGTCCAGCAGACACTGGGAGAACGAGGGGGGGATATGAGAGAGGTGAAGCAGTTATATGACTCAGCTCTCTGAAGATGGAGGTTGAGGACGGAGCAGAGCTCTGCTTTCCACTACTCCTCAACACCTCCTGCAGGAAGCCCACATCTCTTTGGTCTGCAGCTGTGCTCCTTGACATTGTGCTGTCCTTCATCTCTGTGCTCACTGTAGCTCTCAACCTGCTCGTCATCATCTCAATCTCCCACTTCAGGCAGGCAAACTGAACCTACATTTTTCAATGTCAAATGATGAAAAGCCTCTGTAGATGTACAAAGAGAGTGGTCTCTGAGCTTGTTGCACATGAGATTTTCTTTCCTTGAATAGTTTGGGCTGTTTTGTCATTTAGATATGAGGACTTGTTGGTTTAATGATGTTTTTCTCTCTCCCTTCAGGCAGCTCCACACACCCACTAACATCCTCCTCCTCTCTCTGGCTGTCTCAGACTTTCTCGTGGGCCTCCTGCTGATGCCTGGAGAAATCCTTCGAAACACATCCTGCTGGTTTCTTGGTGATCTGATGTGTTCTCTGTTTACTTATGTGTCCATCATCATCATCTCTGCTTCAATAGGAGACATGGTGCTCATATCAGTCGACCGTTATGTGGCTATTTGTGACCCTCTGCATTACACCACCAGAGTCACTGGCAGAAGAGTTAAACTCTGTGTTTGTCTGTGTTGGCTCTGTTCTGTTTTCTACAGCGGTCTCTTTGTAAAGGACGGCCTGACTCAACCAGACAGACATAGTTCCTGTTATGGAGAATGCGTGATTGTTATTGATCATTTTGTTGGAGTTGTTGACCTTGTTTTGACCTTCATTTTTCCAGTTACCATCATCATAATTCTGTACATGAGAGTATTTGTGGTGGCTGTGTCTCAGGCTCGTGCCATGCGCTCTCACATTACAGCTGTCACTCTCCAGCGTTCAGCTTCTCTAACAACAAAGAAATCTGAGCTGAAAGCAGCCAGGACTCTTGGTGTTCTTGTAGTTGTGTTTCTAATATGTTTCTGTCCATATTACGGTGTTTCTCTTGCAGGGGACAACTTGTTCAACACCTCACCTGCATCTATTGTGTTCTTTCTCTTTGATTTCAACTCCTGTCTAAACCCTGTGATCTATGCCTTGTTTTACCCCTGGTTCAGGAAAGCTGTTAAACTCATTGTCACTCTTCAGATACTGCAGCCTGGCTCCTGTGAGGCCAACATACTGTAAGGAGTGAAATGAGATCTGCTTTACAAAGGTTTTCACTGAATTCAAAATGTAAAAAAATGTTTGTGTAAATGTACACAGTAAATAAACAGTGTATAAGAAAAGTGTTGCAGAGTCTCTTTTTAAAGATGACCTCTCTGTAACCACGAGCAACACACGTGTTCAAAGTGTCACATTGGTACATTATGGGATTATAATTGTGAAAACGTCTTTAAATATCATCAGTTGTCTTCTCATTATGCAGAATGGCCTCTCTGAGTGATATATAATTACACCACATAATCATTATTAAGTGACATGGAAATATACTATGGAAATATTCAAGAAAAGGATTTAAACATTATAGAAAAACACTATTCAAGTAATTGTACTTACTTACTTTCCAGTGGCTGGTCAGGCACTGCTGTATATTACACCTTATTTAATTCATTTATTTTCTTCAATTAGACACTATGAAAATTTCACTAATGTTTTTCTCTGGGAAGTCTGTGGGATCATTAGCAGATATGTAGAGTTAAAGTTTTTTATTTGTGGTTTGCTGGGTGCAAGTGACAGCGACCTCATGATCGAGCTGTTGTCTCACTGTTACTATGAATAAATAGAGACAATGTTGGTGAGGTCTGTTTGTATTTGCTTATTGTCACAGTAACAAAGTGGTGACGCACCATGTAATATGTGAGATCTAAGAAACTATCACTCAGGTTCAGATTAGGCACAGCATCCCTTCTAATCACATGAGTAACCAGGCAGGAGCATCTGGTGCATTTGAACCTGCTCTCTCTTTCTATCAGCACATTAACCTCTTGTAGACTGTAGACTCCTCAAACTGCTTCCGGTCTGAATGCAGCCGAGGTAATGTTTGTATCCCACTAATGCAGGTTGATGCATATTCCCACATATCAAGGATCATTTTAAAAAGAACTCTGACTAGATGGACATCTAGGACAAAATGACCACAGTTGTTTTATTATTGCAATAAGGTTCTTTCTAATGTTTTTTGTGGTCTCCGTTGCTAGTTTAATGACAATGTGATGATGGAACAGCAATGATATAGCATAGCAGAATCAATAAAATAATGTACATACCTGAGACTGGAAAATTTGTTTAATTACTATTATGCCCAACTATGTCTAATGTCACTAATTTGCATCATAACATCAATCTTATTGTATGTGCTATATTCAAATTAACAATCTCCATCTGCTTGACAGCAAAAACAAGCAGTAAGGGGTCAAAGACCACCAAGTCACCAAGACTGGCTTTTTCAGATCCATACCATAGCTAGTATTCAGTCTTTTCTTTCTATGGCAGATGCTGAAATTCTTGCTCACACTTTTGTTTCCTCTAGACTTGACTACTGTAATGTTTTCTTTTTGGGCCTGCCACATGCTAGCACTAAAAGTCTACAAATGGTTCAGAGTGCTGCAGCTAGAATGCTGAGTGGTGACACACCATGTAATATGTGAGATCTAAGAAACTATCACTCTGGCTGCAGGCACTTGTCAGTCTTAATTTCCCACCTCTGGAAGAATTTCCCATGCATTCAGGAAGGTTAGGGACATGGAGTCTTAGCAAAGTCTGCATTGTGGAGTTGGCTGCTCAGAGCTTTGGTCACTAGGTTGTCATGTCTGTCATGGCAGCAGCCCTTAGGTGGTGGACACTGGAGGTGACAGAGGAGGCCTCCAAGGCTTGACTGTCCTAGAGATCTCCTGAGGCAGCAAACAGATACCAAGAGGCCAGAGAGGCTGCAGCTGTGGTGATCTGGTCCCTGAAGCTAAAACCCAGATGGGGTAGGAGTGTAGGGAGGCCATGGAGAAGGACTTTCAGTTGGCCTCAAGGAAGTTCTAGCAAACCATTGTGGCTCAGACTGTGTTCAGCAGGGGAGGAGAACTGCTGACCCTGACTGGAGATGCTGTCGAGCAGTGGAAAGAGCACACCTGAACCCAACCAACATCTCCTCTGTGGAGGAGGTAGAGTTGGAAGACTGGAGAGACTGAAGACTGGACAGCTGTGTTGAAGAGTTGACTGAGCCCACTCTCAATTGACCAGTCAATTTACTTTCCAGCCATGAGTTTTGAGTATTGACTGAAAGAATGAGATACAGTGTAAGAATCTCAGAGCTAGGGAGGGAGCTTAGATTAAAGCCACTGCTCCTTCTTGTGGAAAGGAACCTGTTGAGGTGGTTCAGGCATCTACATGGGATGCTTACTGGATGCCTCCCTTTGGACACATCCAGCAAGTAGGTGACCCAGTGGTAGACCCAGAACATGCTGGAGATATTATACTATGTATTTCATCTGGCCCTGGATCCTCCAAGAAAAGCTGAAAGACCTTGTTGTGATGTGATTTGTAGAGCAAGGGAGGAGGGACGTTAGAGACACCGGGAGAACAAATTAAGGGAATATGAGAGAGGTGAAGCAAAGATTTTATTTTTAAAAATTGTTTGGGCTTTTAAATCAGTTAGATATGAGGACTTATTGGATTAATGATATTTTTTCTTTTCTTCCAGGCAGCTCCACACACCCACTAACATCCTCCTCCTCTCTCTGGCTGTCTCAGACTTTCTCGTGGGCCTCCTGCTGATGCCTGGAGAAATCCTTTGAAGAACATCCTGCTGGTTTCTTGGTGATCTGATGTGTTCTCTGTATAATTATGTGTGTCATGGTCAGGCTAAAGCTAGGCTGAACCCCAGAAAGCAGACTTGAGACACAGTACAGATGGAGTACAGATGGAGTTAGGGAGTCAAGGGATCCCAAGGCCCCCAGGATGCCGGGCCGATGTTCCAGGGAAAGTGCAGAGACCAGCCGGGAGACCGGCGAGACTGGCAACCGAGTTGAGTCTGGAGGCAGGGGTGGACGGCAGCGCTGGTCAGGCAAGGCTGAGGCATAAGACAGCAAACAAAAGTAAATACTTTCACCAAGAAAAACTACAAAATGCTAGTAACTATTCTGAGATTAACTCAGTAGGTTAGGCCAGACGTTACCACGTGGAGATCTGTGACGATCTGGCAGCTTGTAGCTGGAGAACCGGGGTAGATAACAGACGGTGATGAGCAAAACAAACAGCAAAAAAAACTTCTGGGAATCTAGGATCGCTCCTCCGGACCGTACCCCTCCCAATCCACCAGAAACTGGAAGCCTCAACCCCGGCGCCGCACATCAAGTACGCGCCTGACAGTTAAGGCAGGATGGTTGTCCACAATGTGGGGGGGGGAGGAGGGGTCCGACGGGGGACAGAGGGGGCCGGAAGACACTGGCTTGATCAAGGAGACGTGAAAGGTGGGGTGAATCCTGAGGGAGGTGGGAAGCTTGAGCCCAGCATTACCATGAAGGGGGTCATACCTGTAGTGGAGCTGATGAGGGAGTTGTGGGCATATTCTATCCAAGGGAGGTGAGTACTTCAAGATGCATGGTGACACACCGAAGGGCTGCCTCGAGGTCTTGATTTGCCTGCTCTGTCTGGCCATTGGTTTGCGGATGATACCCAGAACTCAGACTAACGGATGCCCCCAGAGCCTTGCAAAATGCCTTCCAGACTTGAGAGGTGAACTGGGGCCCTTGGTCTGAGACGATGTCCTGGGGGAAACCGTGGATCCTGAACACATGAAGTATGAGAAGATCTGCGGTTTCTTGGGCTGTGGGGAGCTTAACAAGAGGGACAAAGTGGACACCCTTGGAGAAGCGATCGTCAATGGTGAGAGGCCAGTGACAAAGTCCAAAGCTATGTGGGACCAGGTACGGCCCAGGATGGGCAGGGGACGTAGGAGCCCAGCAGGTAGCTGGTGGGATGCCTTACTTCGGGCACAGATGGAACAGGTTGCCACAAAGTCCTTGGTATCTCTAGTGAGAGTTGGCCACCAGAACCTCTGCCGGATGAACTTGATGGTATGCTGGGCGCCAGGGTGACAGGCCAGCTTAGAAGAGTGTCCCCATTGGAGTACATGTGACCTAACAGACTCAGGCAAAAACAGAAGATTAGGAGGTATGTTACCTGGACCTGGCTGAGACTGCTGAGCCTCCCTCACCAGCGTCTCCACCTCCCAGTGAGCAGCTGATACTATGCAGGACAGTGGTAGTATATTTTCCAGATGACTCTGGACTGGTCTGATGGGAGAGTGCATCAGGCTTAAGATTGCGGGTACCTGGACGATAGGAAAGAGTAAAATTAAATCTGCCGAGGAACAGGGCCCACCGAGCCTGGCGAGAGTTGAGCCTGCGGGCGGTTTGCAGATAGGACAAGTTCTTATGGTCAGTCCAAACGACAAAGGGATGTTCTGCTCCCTTCAGCCAGTGTTGCCACTCCTCAAGAGCCAGTACCACAGCCAAGAGCTCCCTGTTTCTAACATCATAGTTTCTCTCTGCTGGGGATAAGTGGCGAGAGAAAAAGGCACAGGGGTGAAGTTTCTGATCCACCACCAAGCGTTGTGAGAGAACTTCCCCGACCCCCGTCTCTGAGACATCCACCTCAACAACAAACTGTTTGGATGGGTCTGGGTGCACTGGAACTGGTGCAGAGGTGAAACTAGACTTGAGACTAGAAAAAGCTAACTCAGCTTCAGGAGTCCAGGAAAAAGGGAGTGAAGTAGAGGTTAGTCTAGTTAAGGGTGCCGCTACTTTGCTGTAATTCTGAATAAATCGACGGGAGATATTGGCAAAACCCAAAAACCTCTGGAGTTGCTTGCGGGTCTCTGGTCAGGGCCACTCCACCACTGTCTGCACCTTAGCTGGGTCTGGACGCATCTGGCCCCTCTCCACAATGGAACCTAAAAAGCTGACAGATTGAGTGTGAAAATGGCACTTCTCTGCCTTGACAAACAGTTTATTTTCATAGAGTCTCTGGAGAACAGACCTGACATGATGGTAATGCTCTGATGGGGTGCAAGAAAAAAAAAATCAGTATGTCATCCAGGTAAACAACTACATACTGATTTAACACGTCTCTGAGCACGTCATTAACTAACGCCTGGAAAACAGCGGGGGCATTGGTGAGACCAAAAGGCATAACCAGGTACTCGAAGTGGCCCAGAGGTGTCTTGAACGCCGTCTTCCATTCGTCACCCTCGCATACGTGGACCAGGTGGTAAGCATTTCTCAGATCCAACTTAGTGAAGATGGATACCTGGTGGAGTGGAGCAAAGACAGAGTCGATGATGGGGAGTGGATACTTGTTCTTTATGGTAATGTGGTTGAGTCCTCTGTAGTCTATACAAGGGCGAAGCGTTCCATCCTTTTTCTTGACAAAGACAAAACCCGCTCCCACAGGGGAGGAGGACGGCCGAATAAGGCCGGCAGCAAGAGTTTCCCGTATGTATTTTTCCATAGCCGCCTTCTCAGGGCAGGAGATGTTAGAGAGGGGCGCCAGGAAGGAGTTCAATCGCACAGTCGTAAGGGCGGTGAGGGAGTAGGGAGACTGCACGTAGCTTGCAGAAAACCTCTGCTAAATCATGATAGCGTGGGGGTACCATCGGGTGCAGGGGGTCACACGGGAGAGGAGCCTACCATCCAGGGCAGTAACCTCCTTAGGTGAAGGAAGCTCCTCCAGGGGCAAGTTGCTCTGAGCAGCCAAAAAGGAGTCGATGAAACTTTCATCTGCACCTGAGTCCACCATGCCCATAAGAGATAGAGAAGACCCCTCCCACATAAGGGAGATCCCCCCATGTCCTTTTGGCCGAGCGGGACAGCGGGAGATGATGTGACCGGGCTTTCTGCAGTACAGGCACAGTCCAGCCTGAAATCGGCACTGCTTCTCCTCAGGAGTGAGCCAAGCCCGACCCAACTGCATGGGCTCCTCCAGAGATGTGGTAGGGGAAGGGTCAGGAGGAGAGCAGGGCACAGCGGGACTGGAGGGGGGGCCGTCTTCCAGGACTGAGACGGGAACCTGATGCTGGGGCTTGGGCTGGCAGACGGGACTGGGGAGTAAATGAGGGGGCTGCTACCCAACTTGCTCTCTCTGTCTCTCCTTCAGACGGTTATCTAGTCTGGTATCTAAGGAAATTAAAGTGTCTAGGGACGAGGCCTCATCACGGACTTCAAGCTCATCCTTAAGACTCTCGGACAAACCGTGAGTGAACACACTTTGCAGTGAGACCTCGTCCCAAGATTGTAGCTGGAGAACCGGGGTAGATAACAGACAGTGATGAGCAGATGAGAATCAGGTGCGACCAGCACAACACACACACACACACACATACACGGGGAGGCTGTCATAACAATGTGTCCATCATTGTTACCTCTGCTTCAGTAGGAGACATGGTGCTCATATCAGTCAACCGTTGTGTGGCTATTTGTGATTTATCACTCTACCTTCAGTGGGCTTGGTCAGTCTCAGTGCATCAGTTAAGCTTAGTACTTTAGAAAATGTTGTCCAGGTCCTGCCAACAAGATTACTGTAAACTTGTAATCACTGCATCACTCTAACTTTGTGTTTCTCCAGTCAAACACATTAGCATCCAGGCTTTGCCTCTCTCTCTTTCTGTCCCCTCTCTTCATCACTCGCTCCTGTAGTTTTGTGTTTTTCATCTCTTTTCTTCTCCTGCAGGTTTTCTGCCTCCAGAACTGTAGAGTCTCCTGCTGCTCCCACGATCCAGCTCAGCCGACACTGTTATACATTTTAAATGTAACAGTGTAAGTGTTAATGGTGTTGTTATTGCTATCACTGTTTTACTGTTTAGTCACTATTATTTTTACAGCTATTTTGCAATGTTGCCCACCCAGTCTTAACCCACTCGGTCTAGGTCGCCCTCCCTGAGTCCGGTTCTGCTCGAGGTTTCTGCCTCTTGAAAGGAAGTTTTTCCTTGCCACTGTCACCTAGTGCTGCTCATGGTGGGAATTGTTGGGTTTCTCTTTGTAAATGGTATAAGAGAAAGAGTACGGTCTAGACCTGCTCTATATGTAGTGGGGAAATTTTTATTTTTGAGACTTTAAAGATTGAGATTTTGTTGGTTTGTTCCTCATTTGGGTCATTGTTATTTCCTAACCTACTACACTGCGTTTCAAATTATTATGCAAATTGTATTTAAGTGTCTTAAAGATAAAAAATTTTGTTTTTCAATTAAACTCAAACTTGTGTCTCAGGGCTCTTTGGATCACTGAAATCAATCTCAGACAACTGTGATAATTAGTTTGCCAGGTGAGCCCAATTAAAGGAAAAACTACTGAAGAAAGACGTTCCACATTATTACGCAGATCAACATTTTCAAGCAATATGGGAAAGAAAAAGGATCTCTCTGCTGCTGAAAAGCGTGAAATAGTTGAATGCCTTGGACAAGGTATGAAAACCTTGGATATTTCACGAAAACTTAAGCGTGATCATTGTAGTGTTAAGAGATTTGTGGCTGATTCAGAGCACACATGGGTTTGTGCAGATAAAGGCACAATGAGGAAGGTCTCTGCCAGACAAATACATCAGATTAAGAGAGCAGCTGCTAAAATGCCATTACAAAGCAGCAAACAGGTATTTGAAGCTGCTGGTGCCTCTGGAGTCCCGCGAACATCAAGGTGTAGGATCCTTCGGAGGCTTGCAGTTATGCATAAACCTTCTATTCGGCCACCCCTAAACAATGCTCACAAGCAGAAACGGCTGCAGTGGGCCCAGAAATACATGAAGACTAATTTTCAAACAGTCTTGCTCACTGATGAGTGTCATGCAACCCTGGATGGTCCAGATGGATGGAGTAATGGATGGAGTAGTGGATGGTTGGTGGATGGCCACCATGTCCCAACAAGGCTGCGACGTCAGCAAGGAGGTGGTGGAGTCATGTTTTGGGCCGGAAGAGAGCTGGTCAGCCCCTTTAGGTGTGAAAATGACCTCTGAAAAGTATGTGGAGTTTCTGACTGACCACTTTCTTCCATGGTACAAAAAAGAAGAACCGTGCTTTCCGTAACAAAATCATCTTCATGCATAACAATGCACCATCTCATGCTGCAAGGAATACCTCTGCATCATTGGCTGCTATGGGCATAAAAGGAGAGAAACTCATGGTGTGGCCCCATGGTGTGGCCCCCATCCTCCCCTGACCTCAACCCTATTGAGAACCTTTGGAGCATCCTCAAGCAAAATATCTATGAGGATGGGAGGCAGTTCACATCCAAACAGCAGCTCTGGGAGGCTGTTCTGACATCCTGCAAAGAAATTCAAGCAGAAACTCTCCAAAAACTCACAAGTTCAATGGATGCAAGAATTGTGAAGCTGCTATCAAATAAGGGGTCCTATGTTAAAATGTGTGTTGGCCTGTTAAGATGTTTTTGATTGAAATAGCTTTTGATTTCAGTAAATATGACCTCCTAATGCTGCAAATTCAACAAATGACCATTTTCAGTTCTTTACAATCTATAAAATGTTTTGAAACTCTGTTGTGCGTAATAATTTGGAACAGTGCATTTTAAGTTTTTTTATTTTTGAAAAAAATACTGTTATCATTGGGAGGTTTGTTCAATAACATTCAATTTATAACGGTTAATGAGTTGAACAAGTTAACACCTGCAATATAGTGTAAAAGTTAATTCTTGCAGAGTGAGATCCAATTCAGTTCAAAATGCATATTAGCTACCATGTAGCAGTTTTCAATGTGAATACTGTTGTATAGGACTGGATTCTTAGCTCCTGTAGCAGACATCTCACTCTAGACTGTTTTATTTTGGGGACCTCTGGATGTCTGGCCCACTCATTCTAATTTTTCCTCACTAAAATGTAGCCTCACATTGGACCATTTTTTGATTCCCTGTCTGATAACCTAGCATGACATGTTTGGTATGTATGAATTCCTTAGGTTGTCCTTCACACGATATATGTGACCTTAACAATGAGCCTACTACACCCTCTGAAAAATGGTATGTCGTCCCACCGGTAGGACATAGGAAAGAGATTGTCTAATCCCTTACGGGTGTCATGCAGTTGGTGCCAATCTGTGGAAGACTCTCGAAGCTACTGAGAGAGGAGGGTTCCATTTTCCGTCATGTTCTTGAAATGTAGTCAATTGAAGGGGGGTCATAGAGGGGGTGGGGCTACACCTCCGTCCACCCATGGTGCTGCTGCTATGATTGGCTAGTAGACTAATGATTATCTTTCGCATTATGTCTATATTTATAGATAAATCAAAGTAACGAGAAACATGTAGCCCAATGTAACAGAGTAAAAGTACAGATATTTTACCACAAATTAAATAAAAAATATCTTGCAACATAACTACTCCTGGAAGTAGAATTTATCAAAAAATAAAAAAATATAATAATAATAATAATAATACTCAAGTACCTGTAACAGAGTAAATGTAACACGTTACTACCCACCACTGGAGCTGAGCCAGCTCTCAATTTACCAGTCAATCCACATTCCAGCCCCTGCCTATGTCAGGAGCTTTGAGTAGTGACTATAAGAATGACATCGCACATACAAGTGGCTAAAAAGAGTTTTCTCCACCGGGTAGATGGGTTAACCCTCTGTTAAGAAGCGCCTTGGCACTGAAAAAGGCAGGACTCAAAGATGCGGATTCACCAGGGCGTTTATTGTCCAAAGAAAACAAGGAGCCAAAAGGGCTGGGGAAGAACACAAAGAGGCCACCAAAAGAGCGGTGGGTCTGGCAGGGTCTGGGTCCGTGACCAGAGCGGGGCCCGGGGAATAGCGCAGGTAGAAGGCAGACGAGGGAAGCCGGGAGGACGGGCTGGAGCTCGAGAGCCAGGACGACCAGGCAGGGACCAGGGGAACAGGAGGAACGCCACAGGAGAGACCACGTGAGAGACCACGTGAGCGACCTGGAGCACAGGGAGAGCACACAGGAGAGACAGGGCGAGGAAACAGCCAGGGACGCAAGGGAGGCACAGCGGTGTGGAAACACGCTGGGGACGAGGAACGAAGGAGAAGCTGGAGGAGAAGACTGCCAGGAACTTCTGGCAGCATCAGGGATGCACTGCTATGAAGAACTGTCGAGGAAGGGAAAACAGAGGGCAGGTTAAATAGGGAGAGTGATGAGGGGAAAGTGGAGACAGGTGTGGAAGGCTGCGCAGGTGTGCCTGGTCGTCGCTACTCAGAGAACTCAACGTCCGGCTCCGCCTCCCAGCCTGCAGCAAACGAGAAAAGAACACAAAACAGAAAATAATCCCTGAACCCACCCCGATGCGGCCCCAGCTGCCACATCATGACAGTACCCCCCCCCCTTAACGACTGCCTCTCGGCAGTCGCCAATGTCTGCTGGGCAACACCCGTGGTGCGGGCTTGTCCGGATGTGTGGCGTGGAACTCCCTTATTAATGCCGGGTCCAGGATATCAGCGGTGGGAACCCAGCTGCGCTCCTCCAGCCCATACCCCTCCCAGTCCACCAGGTACTGGAAGCCCCGTCCCCTCTGCCGGACATCAAGGAGGCGGTTGATAGTATATGCCGGCGCTCCGTCGATGATCTACGGAGGGGGCGGAGCGGGGGCCGGAGGTTGCAGTGGGTTGCTGAGGTGGGGCTTGAGCTGGGACACATGGAAGACGGGGTGGACCTTCATGGAGGGGGGAAGGTCCAGCTTGAGGGCCACCGGATTGACCACCTCCAGGATGCGGAAAGGGCCGATGTACCGGGGAGCTAGTTTCCTGGAGGTGGACTGCAGGGGAAGGTTCCTGGTGGACAGCCACACTGACTGTCCAACCTGGTACTGGGGAGCCAGGGTCCGGTGGCGATCAGCGGTCCGATGGTTCTGTTCGGTGGTCCGGAGGAGCGCCTGGCAAGTCTGACGCCAGGTGCGGCGACAGCGGCGGAGGTGATGCTGAACGGACGGGACCGCTATCTCCTCCTCCTGGGCCGGGAACAGTGGGGGCAGGTAACCTAGTGAGGCTTCGAAGGGGGAGAGGCCGGTGGCAGCAGAGGTGTGGGTGTTGTGGGCGTATTCAACCCAGGGAAGCTGCTCCGACCAGGAGGAGGGATCCGCTGCACAGACACACCTGAGCGTGGACTCGAGGTGTTGGTTAGCTCGCTCAGTCTGCCCGTTGGTCTGGGGATGGTAGCCCGAGGAAAGGCTCACTGAGGCTCCCAGCGCCCGGCAGAAGGCCCTCCAGACCCGGGAGGTGAACTGGGGTCCGCGGTCGGAGACAATGTCCAAGGGGATACCATGGAGACGAAACACGTGGGTGACGAGGAGTTGGGCTGTCTCGGAGGCTGAGGGGAGCTTAGGGAGAGGGACAAAATGAACAGATTTAGAGAAGCGATCGATGATGGTGAGGATGATGGTGTTACCATGGGAGCGGGGCAAACCAGAAATAAAGTCCAAGGCTATGTGAGACCAGGGTCTGGAGGGCACGGGCAGGGGGCGCAGGAGTCCAGCAGGTGGGCGGTGTGAGGCCTTTCCCTGGACACAGACCGAGCAAGCTGCCATGAAACGCTGAGCATCCTCTTCTATAGTGGGCCACCAGAAGAACCGCCGGAGGAGATGCAGGGTCCGGGAGAGTCCGGGGTGGCAGGACCAGCGGGAGGAGTGAGCCCACTGGAGGACGGCGGAACGGGCTCCCTGGGGAACAAAAGCACGGTTGAACGGAGGTGCAGGGTGTGGCTGAGGTTCACCCTGTGGTGCTGAAGACTCTGGACATTGTGGGGCTGCCTTGGTTGACACATCTCTTCAGAGTCATGTGGAGGTCAGGACAGACATTGTCCACTCCAACTCCTCTGCTCAGTTTGTGGTAACACAAGGCCCTGTCTCTAGTGTTTTTGTTTGTTTTTGTTGTGGCCAAAAGAATGATCATGGCTACAAGCAGACGAAATGGGTTTCCTCTGTAAGGTGACTGGGCCCAGCCTGGGGGTAGATTGTAAATCCCATCTGGCCTGGGAAGAGCTATAAAATGTTGCTGAACATATTAAACAGTGGGGGAATAAGGATTCAACACATCAGCATTTTTTCATCAAACATATTTCCAATGCAGCAATTCATGTGAAATTTAGACCAGATATTGGTATTAACTCAATAAAACTACACAGTAAAAGAAATTGTAATATTCCTATCCATTAAAATGTTATGTGCAATAAAGTGGAATGACAAAGGAAAAAAGTTTCCCAATTCTGGAAACTAAAATGAAGTAAACACTCTTACTCTTCTTACACTCATAAAAAATGACTAAATTTATGTGAAAGTCTTGGGGAAACTTTGGGGATGCAATGGCCCAATTACAAGGGGGGGGGGGCACCAGAGAGAGACAGTGAGAGAGGCAGGCTTACAGGGACAATGATGTAATGTGCAGACCAAAGGAGGAGGGACATTAGAGTCCAGCAGACACTGGGAGAACGAGGGGGGGATATGAGAGAGGTGAAGCAGTTATATGACTCAGCTCTCTGCAGCTCTCTGAAGATGGAGGTTGAGGACGGAGCAGAGCTCTGCTTTCCACTACTCCTCAACACCTCCTGCAGGAAGCCCACATCTCTTTGGTCTGCAGCTGTGCTCCTTCACATTGTGCTGTCCTTCATCTCTGTGCTCACTGTAGCTTTCAACCTGCTCGTCATCATCTCAATCTCCCACTTCAGGCAGACAAACTGAACCTACATTTTTCAATGTTAAATAATGAAAAGCCTCTGTAGATGTACAAAGAGAGTGGTCTCTGAGCTTGTTGCACATGAGATTTTCTTTCCTTGAATAGTTTGGGCTGTTTTGTCATTCAGATATGAGGACTTGTTGGTTTAATGATGTTTGTCTCTCTCCCTCCAGGCAGCTCCACACACCCACTAACATCCTCCTCCTCTCTCTGGCTGTCGCAGACTTTCTTGTGGGCCTCCTGGTGACACCGAGAGAAATCTTAACAAACACAACCTGTTGGTTTCTTGGTGATCTGATGTGTTCTCTGTATAATTATGTGACTGTCGTTATTACCTGTGCTTCAATAGGAGACATGGTGCTCATATCAGCTGACCGTTATGTGGCTATTTGTGACCCTCTGCATTACACCACCAGAGTCACTGGCAGAAGAGTTAAACTCTGTGTTTGTCTGTGTTGGCTCTGTTCTGTTTTCTACAGCAGTTTCTTTGTAAAGGACGACCTGACTCAACCAGACAAACATAGTTCCTGTTATGGAGAATGTGCATTTTTCATTGATCATGTTGTTGGAACTATTGACATTGTCTTGACCTTCATTTTTCCAGTTACCATCATCATAATTCTGTACATGAGAGTATTTGTGGTGGCTGTGTCTCAGGCTCGTGCCATGCGCTCTCACATTACAGCTGTCACTCTCCAGCGTTCAGCTTCTCTAACAACAAAGAAATCTGAGCTGAAAGCAGCCAGGACTCTTGGTGTTCTTGTAGTTGTGTTTCTAATATGTTTCTGTCCATATTACTGTGTTTCTCTTGCAGGGGACAACTTGTTCAGCACCTCATCTACATCTATTGTGATCTATCTCTTGCATTTTAACTCCTGTCTAAACCCTGTGATCTATGCCTTGTTTTACCCCTGGTTCAGGAAAGCTGTTAAACTCATTGTCACTCTTCAGATACTGCAGCCTGGCTCCTGTGAGGCCAACATACTGTAGAGAGTGAAATGAGATCTGCTTTACAAAGGTTTTCACTGAATTCAAAATGTAAAAAAAATGTTTGTGTAAATGTACACAGTAAATGTATATGTGTTGTAAATAGTGTATTAGAAAAGTGTTCCTGATTCTCCTTTTAAAGTTGACCTCTCTGTAACCACTAGCAACATACATGTTATTAACATAGTTTCTCTGGTGCACTGGCTCCTTTGTTAGATGACTGCACCAAAGGCCTCTATTTTCTCTCTCATGAAAACAGTGACAAAGATTATTTATGGTGATACAGTACAATCAAAGAGTCTATGTTTCAGAAAAGGAGGGAGAGAGAAAACAAGAGCAAGTACAGCAACATGCTGGTCCCAGTGTGGAAGAGTCTTTTTAGATCATTGATTTATTTAAAGTAGACTGTCAGTTTAAGAAGAAACTGTAAAAATACTCAATTGCAAGTAAACCTCCTGTGTTCATTTGTCATTAATTATGTTGTCGAAGTTGTTTTGACCTTTATTTTTCCAGTTACCATCATCATAATTCTGTACATGAGCGTATTTGTGGTGGCTGTGTCTCAGGCTCGTGCCATGCGCTCTCACATTACAGCTGTCACTCTCCAGCGTTCAGCTTCTCTAACAACAAAGAAATCTGAGCTGAAAGCAGCCAGGACTCTTGGTGTTCTTGTAGTTGTGTTTCTAATATGTTTCTGTCCATATTACGGTGTTTCTCTTGCAGGGGACAAATTGTTCAGCACCTCATCTTCATCTATTGTGTTCTTTCTCTTCTATTTTAACTCCTGTGTAAACCCTGTGATCTATGCCTTGTTTTACCCCTGGTTCAGGAAAGCTGTTAAACTCATTGTCACTCTTCAGATACTGCAGCCTGGCTCCTGTGAGGCCAACATACTGTAGAGAGTGAAATGAGATCTGCTTTACAAAGGTTTTCACTGAATTCAAAATGTAAAAAAAATGTTTGTGTAAATGTACACAGTAAATAAACAGTGTATAAGAAAAGTGTTGCAGAGTCTCTTTTTAAAGATGACCTCTCTGTAACCACGAGCAACACACGTGTTCAAAGTGTCACATTGGTACATTATGGGATTATAATTGTGAAAACGTCTTTAAATATCATCAGTTGTCTTCTCATTATGCAGAATGGCCTCTCTGAGTGATATATAATTACACCACATAATCATTATTAAGTGACATGGAAATATACTATGGAAATATTCAAGAAAAGGATTTAAACATTATAGAAAAACACTATTCAAGTAATTGTACTTACTTACAGTCCAGTGGCTGGTCAGGCACTGCTGTATATTACACCTTATTTAATTCATTCATTTTCTTCAATTAGACACTATGAAAATTTCACTAATGTTTTTCTCTGGGAAGTCTGTGGGATCATTAGCAGATATGTAGAGTTAAAGTTTTTTATTTGTGGTTTGCTGGGTGCAAGTGACAGCGACCTCATGATCGAGCTGTTGTCTCACTGTTACTATGAATAAATAGAGACAATGTTGGTGAGGTCTGTTTGTATTTGCTTATTGTCACAGTAACAAAGTGGTGACGCACCATGTAATATGTGAGATCTAAGAAACTATCACTCAGGTTCAGATTAGGCACAGCATCCCTTCTAATCACATGCAGGTTTCTCAGTCGCTGCCAAAAACTACAGAGTAACCAGGCAGGAGCATCTGGTGCATTTGAACCTGCTCTCTCTTTCTATCAGCACATTAACCTCTTGTAGACTGTAGACTCCTCAAACTGCTTCCGGTCTGAATGCAGCCGAGGTAATGTTTGTATCCCACTAATGCAGGTTGATGCATATTCCCACATATCAAGGATCATTTTAAAAAGAACTCTGACTAGATGGACATCTAGGACAAAATGACCACAGTTGTTTTATTATTGCAATAAGGTTCTTTCTAATGTTTTTTGTGGTCTCCGTTGCTAGTTTAATGACAATGTGATGATGGAACAGCAATGATATAGCATAGCAGAATCAATAAAATAATGTACATACCTGAGACTGGAAAATTTGTTTAATTACTATTATGCCCAACTATGTCTAATGTCACTAATTTGCATCATAGCATCAATCTTATTGTATGTGCTATATTCAAATTAACAATCTCCATCTGCTTGGCAGCAAAAACACAAATAATATTTTTTTTATATAATTGTAAATATATTTGGGCAGTAAGGGGTCAAAGACCACCAAGTCACCAAGACTGGCTTTTTCAGATCCATACCATAGCTAGTATTCAGTCTTTTCTTTCTATGGCAGATGCTGAAATTCTTGCTCACACTTTTGTTTCCTCTAGACTTGACTACTGTAATGTTTTCTTTTTGGGCCTGCCACATGCTAGCACTAAAAGTCTACAAATGGTTCAGAATGCTGCAGCTAGAATGCTAACTAAGTCCAGAAAGTTTGACCACATTACTCTGGTTTTAGCCTCCCTTCATGCGCTCCATACTCATGTTAGGTCAGACTTTAAAGTGCTCCTAGAGACATATAAAATTCTAAATGGGTTAGCCCCCTCGTACCTGTCCGAGCTTCTTAACCCTTATATTCCCTCCTGTGCTCTGCGTCCTCAGTGCAGGGCTGCTGTCTGTCCCCAGAGTTAAAAAGGAGTCAGCAGGCTGCAGGGCCTTCTCCTATCAGGCCCCCTTCCTCTGGAACAACCTCCCTATTGATATTAGACAGGCTAAGTCAGTTGAGGCAGTCAGTCTCAGTGCATCAGTTAAGCTTAGTACTTTGCAACTGGTGCACAGCAATTTCCCTCGGGATAAATAAAGTTTCTTGAATCTTATAAAATGTTGTCCAGGTCCTGCCAACAAGATTACTGTAAACTATCTTGTAATCACTGCATCACTCTAACTCTGTGTGTTTCTCCAGTCAAGCACATTAGCATCCAGGCTTTGCCTCTCTCTCTTTCTGTCCCCTCTCTTCATCACTCGCTCCTGTAGTTTTGTATTTTTCATCTCTTTTCTTCTCCTGCAGGTTTTCTGCCTCCAGAACTGTAGAGTCTCCTGCTGCTCCCACGATCCAGCTCAACCGACACTGTTACACTGTTACATTTAAAATGTATAAGTGTTAATGGTGTTGTTATTGCTATCACTGTTTAGTCACTATTTTTACAGCTATTTTGCAATGTTGCCCACCCAGTCTTAACCCACTCGGTCTAGGTCGCCCTCCCTGAGTCTGTTCTGCTCGAGGTTTCTGCCTCTTGAAAGGAAGTTTTTCCTTGCCACTGTCACCTAGTGCTGCTCATGGTGGGAATTGTTGGGTTTCTCTTTGTAAATGTTATAAGAGAAACAGTATGGTCTAGACCTGCTCTATATGTAGTGGAGAAATTTTATTTTTGAGAGTTTAAATATTCAGATTTTGTTGGTTTGTTCCTCATTTGGGTCATTGTTATTCCTAACCTACTACAAGTTAACACCTGCAATATAGTGTAAAAATAAATTCTTGCAGAGTGAGATCCAATTCAGTTCAAAATGCATATTAGCTACCATGTAGCAGTTTTCAATGTGAATACTGTTGTATAGGACTGGATTCTTAGCTCCTGTAGCAGACATCTCACCCTAGACTGTTTTATTTTGGGGACCTCTGGATGTCTGGCCCACTCATTCTAATTTTTTTTCCTCACTAAAATGTAGCCTAACATTGGACCATTTTTTGATTCCCTGTCTGATAACCTAGCATGACATGTTTGGTATGTATGAATTCCTTAGGTTGTCCTTCACATGATATATGTGACCTTAACAATGAGCCTACTACACCCTCTGAAAAACAGTATGTCGTCCCACCGGTAGGACATGGGAAAGAGATTCTCTAATCCCTTACGGGTGTCATGCAGTTGGTGTCAATCTGTGGAAGACTCTCGGAGCTACTGAGAGAGGAGGGTTCCATTTTCCGTCATGTTCTTGTAATGTAGTCAATTGAAGGGGGGTCATAGAGGGGGTGGGGCTACACCTCCGTCCACCTGTGGTGCTGCTGCTATGATTGGCTAGTAGACTAATGATTATCTCTCGCATTATCTCTATATTTATAGATAAATCAAAGTAATGAGAAACATGACGCTGTGACGCTACCTGTATCATACACCGTGATTTTGTGAGACCAACTCTTACTCACTGCTCTGCTTGCTCTCTTCACTTTCTGTCCTGAAGTCTTCTGTTACACATTATCTGCTGCTGCTTTGTACTTTTTTTGACTCTTGCTAGCCCCGTTGGTAGTCCTGTTCACCAGCGTCTCTCCCCCGTTCCCGCTGTTGGGGCTAAACAACGCACTCTAGTCATAGGGGACTCCATCACTCGCAATGTCAGGTTAGCTTCGCCAGCCAATGTTTACTGCCTACCTGGGGCCAGAGCTTCCGACATAGAGGATAATCTTAGGGTGCTGGCATCACACGGAGAAACAGGGGGCTCAGGCACATTCCACACCTAGCTATAGCAACATTGTCATTCATGTCGGCACCAATAACATTAGAATGAAGCAGTCTGAGGTCACCAAAGCTAGTTTAGCTAGGACGTTTGAGTTTGCTAGAAAGATGTGTCTGCATCGATTAGTTGTCTCTGGTCCTTTACCCATGCGGGGTAATGATGAGGTGTACAGTAGATTAACGTCTCTGAACCGCTGGCTGGCTCGTCACTGTAGTGAGCAGGGATATAGTTTTGTGGATAACTGGCCTTCTTTCTGGGGCCGCCCTGACCTGCTGAAGGCAGATGGTCTGCATCCTACTGGAGCAGGCGCTGCTATTTTATCTAGGAATATAGACAGGTGTTTACATCGGGTTTGACAGTAGGGCCCTAGTGATTAGCAGGTCACAGGTGATTAAAGAACCTGCTAGTTCTTTAGGTGGTGCGGTTTTGAAGTCCACTAGCTTAGATGATGAATCTAGCCAGGAAAATTTGCAGACTTTAGACTGATAGCCTGATCTACTGCATTGAGACTGTCTCCATTCCCTGCCGTACTAATCACAAGTTTCCTAAGTTTCTTAACCACCATGTACAAATCATCACTCCTGCCACTGGTGACAGTGCTATGTCCCATAAAGTACTGAATAAAAGGCCACCAGGATTTCTTAATAGAAATACTAGATGCCTCATTCCCATTAATACTTCTACTTCTATAAGTACCTTGTGGTATATTAGATGGTGATGTTGACGTGAAGATGATGAAGAGAAGATCCTCGCTGACACTGACTTACTTGTATATATTAGTTAAGTTTATTACAAAGTAGTTCAGCATCGGACAAGCACTGCAGTAGCCTGTGAGAGGATCCGAGCCAATATGGATCTCTCTCTAACAGCTCTAAACACCAGTATATATACATTGGTTGTTTACATGGTTCATAAGAAACATCTGGACCTTATTCAATGCCTTCACTTTCAAAAGGAAGAAGATGGGTGAGAGAAAACCCTCACCTTTAACCCCTACTAGTCTAGGTGTCACATTCTTGACTCTTGTCCTAAACATGAACCCCAAAGGTTAACTTAAACATAGGAAACTCTTAAAAAGTGAAAACATCTGGAAACCCTCAAACATTCCAAAAAGGTAAAAACATACATAAAACATCCTGTATACCACAACCTTGCCACACCAGCCTGCTACAGGCACACGTTGCTTGGGCTACCAAAAAAGGTGGGGGCATCGCCTTAATCTATAAGTCTTTCTTTGGTCTAACCTCAGCTCTTAATATCACTTCTAACTCTTTTGAGGCTGTAGTATTGAAACCTTCTCCAGTAGCTTCAGATCTCCATTACCAGGGAAACAGATTGCAACCACTCCACCTTTACAGACCACCTGGCCCCTACTCACAGTTTTTAGATGAATTTGGAAAATTTTTATCATGTCTTGTCACATATAGTTGTAAAGGTGTTCTTTCAGCTCCAGAGATTGACCAACCAGTGGGTAATGGGCAAGACAACAAGACAGGAATAAAATTTGAAGTCTTTTATTATTTCTAACCATAAAAATTGTGGAACAGTCAAGGAAAAAGACAAGGAAAAATGGCTGAAGGTGTGTGGCCTGGTGAGTGGCCGGGCCTCACGGCCACCAGGCTGGATCCAGCTAGTCGGCTGGTGTGCTGACTCAGTGTGCTACACTCCGCTGCTGGTGCCTTGTACTGCGTACTGATACCTGCTGCACTTAACTCCGTGTGGCCACGAGGCACTGCTGCGACTCAGCTCTTAAATAAAGCCTTTCTGGCACTTATTGATACTTTACGTACTGTACGTGAACCTACTCACTGTGGTGGCAACACTCTAGACCTGATTCTTTCCCGTGGGATAGAGGTGTCTAATCTGACCATCTCTCCTGTCACATCTGTTATCTCCGACCATTTTCTTATCAAATTTGATGCAACTTTAGCCTGTCCCCCTAAAATTCTTTCAAATGTATCTTCCACCAGACACACAGGTCCCACAACTTTAACTGTTCTTGGTGAGCAACTACCGGAGGTCCTGGCCCCTTTTACTGCAGCAATAGGTTCTGTTGAAAACTGTACCAGGGATTTAAATACAATCCTGTCTAGTCTACTTGATTCAGTTGCACCTCTCACCACTAAAGTTAGACAGTCAAAGAGGTTTACGCCCTGGTTCACAGATGACACATTTGCTCTGAAGCAGGCCTGCCAGAAATTAGAGTGCAAATGGCATAAATGAAAATCAGAAGCTCTGTATCTCCGGTGGCACCAGGGTGTTCTGGAATATAAGCGTGCACTGTCTACTGCCAGAGCAGCATATTTTTAAAACTTAATCAATAGCAATAAACATAATCCTAGATTTCTTTTTGACACTGTAGCTAAACTCACTGAAAAGCAGCTGCCTCCTAGCTGCTCGCCCTTTACTGCCTGTGAGTTTCAGAATTTTATCTGCAGTAAAATTGATGAGATTAGATTAAAAATCAGTTCATTTTCTCCGGCATCTGCCACAGAACCAGAGCATCATACTGAGCTTGTACTAGCCTCTAAACCCACCACTTGCCTTCTTGACCCTTTACCAGGTAAACTTGCCAAAGATCTCTGGCCAGTCTTGGGCCCTGCAGTGCTGAATATTGTGAATCTATCACTGACGACTGACACTGTTCCTTCTAGCTTTAAAACAGCTTTACTTAAGAAACCACATCTTGATCATGGGTCTTTGAGCAACTATCAGCCTGTTTCAAATCTTCCATTCTTCTCTAAAAAAGTTGTCTCAGCAGCTTTCAGCTCACTTAGCTGATAATAATCTTTTCGAACCTTTTCAGTTTGCCTGTAGGGCCTTTCACTCTACTGACAGCAGCACTTGCTAAAGTAGTAAATGATCTGCTACTCTCTTTAGATTCAGGTTCCACCACTCTGCTCATATTACTTGATCTTAGTGCAGCCTTTGATACTATAGACTACTGTATACTCATGGACCGACTGGAAAATAGATTTGGAATCTCTGGCCTGGCCCTCAGCTGGTTAAAATCTTACTGACAGAACTCAGTGTGTCTCTTGTAATAACACCATATCAGCCTTTTATGATGTGAAATATGGAGTTCCTCAGGGTTCTGTTCTTGGCCCACTGCTTTTCTCTCTTTCTATTTCTCCTCTTGGCCAAATTATCCTGAGTCATGGAATTAATTTTCACTGTTATGCTGATGATACCCAGCTATATGTGCCTATAAAGGCTGATAATGCCGTTCAAATTAGGGAACTAGAGGTCTGCTGTGTGATTTCTCAAAGTACAACAGCCAAAAATCTGGGTGTCACATTTGATCCTGCTCTTTCTTTCGATCAGCATATTAAAGACATTACAAAGACCGCCTTTTTTCTCCTGCAATATAGCTAGGATTCGGTCTTTTCTTTCCATGGCAGACGCTGAAATTCTAGGTCATGCCTTTGTTTCCTCTAGACTGGATTATTGTAATGTTTTGCTTTCGGGACTATCGCATTCTAGCACTAAAAGTCTTAAAATGGTTGAGAATGCTGCAGCTAGAATGCTAACCAAATCGAGAAGGCTTGACCACATTACTCCAATTTTAGCCTTCATTGGCTGTCTATTCATGTTAGATCAGACTTTAAAGTTCTCTTAATGACATATAAAATTTGAAATGGGTTAGCCCCCTCATACCTGTCTGAACTTCTTAACCCTTATATTCCCTCCTGTACTCTGCGTTCTCAGAGTGCAGGGCTGCTGTCTGTCCCCAGAATCAAAAAGAAGTCAGCGGGCTGCAAGGCCTTCTCCTATCAGGCCCCCTTCCTCTGGAACAACCTCCCTATTGATATTAGACAGGCTGAGTCAGGCTGAGACAGGATGATCCAGTTGAGTTTACAATAATAATGATAATTATTATTATTATTTCTATTTACATTTTGACTTAGTCTGTGTTTTTATAAGATAAAGAGTACGGTCTAGACCTGCTCTATATGTACAGTGCCTCTTGTGTTGTGAATTGGTGCTATATAAATAAAATTTGACTTGACTTGACATGTAGCCCAATGTAACAGAGTAAAAGCACAGATATTTTACCACAAATTAAAGTAAAAGTATCTTGCAACATAACTACCCCTGGAAGTAGAATTTATCAAAAAAACCCCAAAAAAAACCAAAAACTCAAGTACATGTAACGGAGTAAATGTAACACGTTACTACCCACCACTGGAGCTGAGCCAGCTCTCAATTTACCAGTCAATCCACATTCCAGCCCCTGCCTATGTCAGGAGCTTTGAGTAGTGACTGTAAGAATGACATCGCACATACAAGTGGCTAAAATGAGTTTCTTCCACCAGGTAGCTGGGTTAACCCTCAGATACAGTGTAAGAAGCTCAGACATATGGAGAGAGCTTTGAGTAAAATCACTGATTCTTTGTGTCAAAAGGAACTTGTTGAGGTGGTTCAGCCACCTAAAAAAAGATGCTTCCTTGACGTCTCCTTTGGAGGTTTTTTGGTGCAACCCAGAACATGCTGGAAAGATTATAGTATGTATATCATCTGGCTCACAACCCCCCAGAAGATCTTGTTGGGTAGAGTGGCATCTGGACTACCTTGCTTAGTCTGCTGCTGTTTTGATCTGGCCTCAAATAAAATGGGGAAAATGGATAGATGGTTCTGGTCACTTTAGGTCCTTGGATACTGTGGATTGTTACTGCAACCTTTACTTCCACTTAAATTTTTCACTATTTCAGATTGCTAATGCAGCCACTCAGTACATTTTTAAGTTTCTGTAAATAAACTGAAATCTGATAATGTGCAGCAGCTCAGTGACATTTGCCTGATGAGTTGATAGCTTACCCTCAGCTTTACCTTTCTGAGTGACTGTCTTGTAATATTTTAACCTGAGTCCAGTCCAAGCCTGAGCAATGCTGGAGCATTTGGTCAATTTTGGAAACAGAAATAAAATTAACCATGTTTTGTTAAAGTATCTTTTTCTTACATTGTTTCTCAGACTGGTGGTAGTGGTTGTTGGGGGGTGGGGGCAGAGAGGAAGGAGGGACATTAGAGTCCAAGAGAGAGAGAACAAGGAGAAGATAAATCAGGAAAATATGAGAGAGGTGAAGCAGTTATATGACTCAGCTCTCTGCAGCTCTCTGAAGATGGAGGTTGAGGACGGAGCAGAGCTCTGCTTTCCACTACTCCTCAACACCTCCTGCAAGAAGACCACATCTGTTTCGCCTGTAGCTGTGCTGGTTGACATTGTGCTGTCCTTCATCTCTGTGCTCACTGTAGCTCTCAACCTGCTCGTCATCATCTCAATCTCCCACTTCAGGCAGACAAACTGAACCTACATTTTTCAATGTTAAATAATGAAATGCCTCTGTAGATGTACAAGGAGAATGGTGTCTGAGCTTGTTGCAAAAATGCACTAGATTTATATTCTATCTTCTACTTTGTAGTTTTAATTGCCTACAGTTAACCATATGATAACTACAGATGTGGCAGATAAGAAGACATTGTTTTTTTTTTTTTTTGTTTTTTTTTGTTATTTTGTTTTGTTGATAGTTTTGTCATTTAGATATGAGGACTTGTTGGTTTAATGATGTTTTTCTCTCTCCCTCCAGGCAGCTCCACACACCCACTAACATCCTCCTCCTCTCTCTGGCTGTCTCAGACTTTCTTGTGGGCCTCCTGCTGATGCCTGGAGAAATCTTCATAAGAACGTCCTGCTGGTTTCCTAGTGAACTGATGTGTTCTCTGTTTACTTATGTGTCACTCATCATTACCTCTGCTTCAATAGGAAACATGGTGCTCATATCAGTCGACCGTTATGTGGCTATTTGTGACCCTCTGCATTACACCACCAGAGTCACTAGCAGAAGAGTTAAACTCTGTGTTTGTCTGTGTTGGATCTGTTCTGTTTTCTACAGCGGTCTTTTTGTAAAGGACGGCCTGACTCAACCAGTCAGACATAGTTCCTGTTATGGAGAATGTGTGATTGTCATGGATCATATTGTCGAAGTTGTTGACCTTGTTTTGACCTTTATTTTTCCAGTTACCATCATCATAATTCTGTACATGAGAGTATTTGTGGTGGCTGTGTCTCAGGCTCGTGCCATGCGCTCTCACATTACAGCTGTCACTCTCCAGCGTTCAGCTTCTCTAACAACAAAGAAATCTGAGCTGAAAGCAGCCAGGACTCTTGGTGTTCTTGTAGTTGTGTTTCTAATATGTTTCTGTCCATATTACGGTGTTTCTCTTGCAGGGGACAACTTGTTCAGCACCTCACCTGCATCTATTGTGTTCTTTCTCTTTGATTTCAACTCCTGTCTAAACCCTGTGATCTATGCCTTGTTTTACCCCTGGTTCAGGAAAGCTGTTAAACTCATTGTCACTCTTCAGATACTGCAGCCTGGCTCCTGTGAGGCCAACATACTGTAGAGAGTGAAATGAGATCTGCTTTACAAAGGTTTTCACTGAATTCAAAATGTAAAAAAATGTTTGTGTAAATGTACACAGTAAATGCATATGTGTTGTAAATGTGTATAAGAAAAGTGTTCCTGATTCTCCTTTTAAAGTTGACCTCTCTGTAACCACTAGCAACATACATGTTATTAACATAGTTTCTCTGGTGCACTGGCTCCTTTGTTAGATGACTGCACCAAAGGCCTCTATTTTCTCTCTCATGAAAACAGTGACAAAGATATTTATGGTGATACAGTACAATCAAAGAGTCTGTGTTTCAGAAAAGGAGGGAGAGAGAAAACAAAATACAGCAGATCACTGATGTATTTAAAGTCAATATTACAATTGTAAAAATACTCATTTGCAAGTAAACCTCAAGTGTTCAAAGTTTCACACTGGTACATTATGGGATTATAATTGTGAAAATGTCTTTAAATATGACCAATCATCTTCTCATTTTGCAGGATGGCCTCTCTGAGTGATACACCACATGATTATTATTAAATGACATTTTAATGTTGCAGCTGGTGGAGAGGTGGAACTAAAAAAAAATTACTCACGTAAACTGCCTTAGGTTGTACAAATAAGAATATCAGAAAATTAAAATATTCAAGGAAAGGATTTAAACATTAACACACTATTTGAGTAATTATACTTGCAGCTAGTTCAGAGGTGGAAATTATTGTGTTGAAGCTCAAGAAAATAGCTTCATGTAAACTGGTCAAAGGTTTTGTGAGATAAGAAAAATGGAAATATTCAAGTAAACTACTTAAAAAGTATAGGGAAACATAGTACGAACCGTGGCCAAAAGTTTTGAGAATGACACAAGTATTGGTTTTCCAAGAGTTTGCTGCTTCAGTGTTTTTAGGTCAGATGTTACAATGTCAGATGTTACTATGATATAATGAAGTATAATTACAAGCATTTCATTTCATTTCAGTGTCAAAGGCTTTTATTGACAATTACATTAAGTTTATGCAAAAAGTCAATATTTGCAGTGTTGACCCTTCTTTTTCAATACCTCTGCAATTCGCCCTGGCATGCTGTCAGTCCTGAGTGATGGCAGCCCATTCTTATATAATCAATGCTTGGAGTTTGTCAGAATTGGTGGGTTTTTGTTATTCCACCTGCCTCTTGAGGATTGACCACAAGTTCTCAATGGGATTAAGGACTGGGGAGTTTCCTGGCCATGGACCCAAAATTTCGATGTTTTGTTCCCCAAGCCACTTAGTTTTATGACAAGGTGCTCGATCCTGCTGGAAGGCATTGTTCGTCACCAAACTGTTCTTGGATGGTTGGGAGAAGTTACTCTCGGAGGATGTTTTGGTACCATTGTTTATTCATGGCTGTGTTCTTAGGGCAAAATTGTGAGTAAGCCCACTCCTTTGTCTGAGAAGAAACCCTAGACATGAATGGTCTCAGGATGCTTTACTGTTGGCATGACACAGGACTGACAGTAGCGCTCACCTTTTCTTCTCTGGACAAGCTTTCTGGATGTCTCAAACAATGAGAAAGGGGATTCATCAGAGGAAATGACTTTACCCCAGTCCTCAGCAGTCCAATCCATGTGCCTTTTGCAGAATATTAGTCTGTCCCTGATGTTTTTCCTGGAGAGAAGTGGCTTCTTTGTTGCCCTTCTTGACACCAGGCCATCCTCCAAAGTCTTCGCCTCACTGTGAGTGCATTTGCACTCACACCTGCCTGCTGCCATTCCTGAGCAACCTCTGCACTGGTGGTGCCCGATCCTGCAGCAGAGACAGTCCTGGCACTTGCTGGACTTTCTTGGGCGCCCTGAAGCCTTCTTCACAACAATTGAACCTCTCTCCTTGAAGATCCAATAAATGGTTGATTTAGGTGCAATCTTAACCCTTTATCGGGCATTCATTGAAATACTTGGAAATTCAAAATTTCAACCCTAGAGTGTCATAGCAGGGCACAACAAGACTTTTTTACTTTTGTGACATTTTTGAAAATATTCAATTTTCATGTAGAAAATCAAGATCATTGAAGTTACCATATGTGGTTCCTTGCCCGTCTAGGTTAAAAAAATTCTAAAAGGTGTATATATAAAGAAAATAGAAAAACACATATAAAGTTAAAGGAACATTATTTTTAACATGTTCCATTGAACATAAATAACACACATATATCTATATATAACATAAATAACAAATTATATATAAATATAACTAGAACTAGCAGCTGTGGCTCAGGCATATACATACATATATATATATATATTTTTTTTTTCTCACTGGGCCACGTAGCGACGCCATTTGGATGTCTGCGAAGTTACCATATATAGTCACTTGCCCGGTAAAGGGTTAAAGCAGCAATATCCTTGCATGTGAAGCCTTTTTATGCAAAGCAATGATGACTGCACATGTTTTCTTGTAGGTAACCATGGTCAACAGAGGAAGAACAATGATTTCAAACACCACCCTCCTTTTAAAGCTTCCAGTCTGTTATTCTAACTCAATCAGCATGACAGAGTGATCTCCAGCCTTGTCCTTGTCAACACTCTCACCTGTGTTAACAAGAGAATCACTGACATGATATCAGCTGGTCCTTTTGTGACAGGGCTGAAATGCAGTGGAAATGTTTTTTGGGGGGGATTCATTTCATTTTCATGGCAAAGAGGGACTTTGCAATTAATTGCAATTCAACTGATCATTCTGTAGTATATGCAAACTGCCATCATAAAAACTGAGGCAGCAGACTTTGTGAAAATTAATATTTATGTCATTCTCAAAACTTTTGGCCACAGCTGTACATGAGTAATTGTACTTGGTTACTTTTCAGTGGCAGGTCCAGTGAGAGAAAACAGAATCTATGGCAATCAATACACACCTTAGGCATTTAGCAGCCCTGTACTGCTGTATATTACACCTTATCTAATTCATTTATTTTCTTCAATTAGGTACTTAATTCCCTGGTATTCTCAAAGTAGATGAAAATTTCACTAATGTTTTTCTCTAAAAAGTCTGTGGGGCCATTAGCAACCTGAGGTATGTAAGAGTTAAACTTTTTTATTTGTGGTTTGCTGGGTGCAAGTGACAGCGACCTCATGTTGTCTGAATAAATAGAGACAATAATGGACAGGTCTGTTTGTATTAGCCTATTGTCACAGTCTCAATTTACCAGTCAATCTATGTTCCAGCCCTCGCCTGTTTCATGAGTTTGAGAAGGATTCCAAAATCCTGGTAATTTTCAGAGTTTGAACTTTCCATGGGGATTAATGGGAATATATGGAAATTAACAGGAATTACCTGGAAATTTGCTAAATTAGGTTAGCCTGTAACATGGAACTGAGAAGTAGTTTTAAAAAACCTGTTTCAACATAATCTTGATTAAAACAACCAGATTTAATCCAAATTGAGCTGAATTTCTGCCCTGCACTGTACTTTCCTCCATCACATGCACAGATCATTTGTAGAATCCTGCTCACTACAGCCATACTATTGCATCTGAGCCCACTGACTACTTAGCAGCTGATTGAGGAGTGTTCATCTGTTCCTCTAGCCTGTTTCTATTCATTTATCCAGCGTCCATCTTCAAATATTTTACAAGATTCCAACTTGGAATATTCTCAAAATTCCCCAGTTTAACTTCCCATGTAAAGTTTCCATGTTTTTGGAAATTTACTGGAAATTTTCCACCCCTTTGTAACCCTAGTTTTGAGTAATGACAGAAAGTATGAGATTGCACATACAAGTGGTTAAAATGAGATTCCTCCAAAGGGCAGTCGAGGTTCACCCTTAGTTACAGGGTAAGATGCTCCTTTGTATCGATACGAACCTGTTGAGGTGGTTCAGCCAAATAAAAGGATGCTTCATGGACACCTCCCTTTAGAGGCTTTTTCATGTATCTCTCCTGGTAGACCCAGAACATGTTGTAGAGATTATACTATATGTTTCATCTGACTCAAGATCCTCCAAGAGAAGCTTAAAGACCTTGTTGGAGTGATATAGACTACCTTGCTTAGCCTGCTGTTGCTCCTGTAATCAGGCCATAGAGTCATATGGGGAAAATGATTGGATGGTTCTGGTCACTGTAGGTTCTTGGACACTGCCTATTGTTAATGAATCCCTTACTTCCAGTTGTACTGTTTCAGATTGCCAGTGAAGCCCCTGAATATATTTCTTAGTTGCTAAAACTGAAGTCTGATGACACGTAGCAACTCAATGACATTTGCCTGATGAGTTGATGGCTTACCCTTAGCTTGTCTTTTCTGGCTGATACTTCGGTAAACATTCTTGTAATGTTTTAGCCTGAATTCAGTCTATGCCTCCACTGAAAATTTGTGACCTAGACTTCTGTGGTGACAAAAATCAGGAGTATCGAGCTGTATATGTCCTGCAGACTCATGAAGTTAAATCGCCATCTACTGGTCTGGCATACACACTACTTTTTTAGAACACGAAGGGAAAAAAAGGGAGGAGGGACAGTAAAGTCCAGCAGACACTGGGAGAACAAATTAAGGGAATATGAGAGAGGTGAAGCAGTTATATGACTCAGCTCTCTGCAGCTCTCTGAAGATGGAGGTTGAGGACGGAGCAGAGCTCTGCTTTCCACTACTCCTCAACACCTCCTGCAGGAAGCCCACATCTCTTTGGTCTGCAGCTGTGCTTCTTGCACATTGTGCTGTCCTTCATCTCTGTGCTCAGCTGTAGCTCTCAACCTGCTCGTCATCATCTCAATCTCCCACTTCAGGCAGACAAACTGAACCTACATTTTTCAATGTTAAATAATGAAAAGCCTCTGTAGATGTACAAAGGAGAATGGTCTCTGAGCTTGTTGCACATAAGCACTAGACTTCTATTCTACCTTAATCTTTGCAGTTTTCATTATTCATACTGATAACTATAGATGAGGCAGTTCAGAAGAGATTTTCTTTCCTTGAATAGTTTGGGCTGTTTTGTCATTTCAGATATGAGGACTTGTTGGTTTAATGATGTTTGTCTCTCTCCCTCCAGGCAGCTCCACACACCCACTAACATCCTCCTCCTCTCTCTGGCTGTCTCAGACTTTCTCGTGGGCCTCCTGGTGATGCCTGGAGAAATCCTACGACAAACATCCTGCTGGTTTCTTGGTGATCTGATGTGTTCTCTGTATAATTATGTGTCCCTCATCATCACCTCTGCTTCAGTAGGAAACATGGTGCTCATATCAGCTGACCGTTATGTGGCTATTTGTGACCCTCTGCATTACACCACCAGAGTCACTGGCAGAAGAGTTAAACTCTGTGTTTGTCTGTGTTGGCTCTGTTCTGTTTTCTACAGCAGTTTCTTTGTAAAGGACGACCTGACTCAACCAGACAAACATAGTTCCTGTTATGGAGAATGTGCATTTTTCATTGATCATGTTGTTGGAACTATTGACATTGTCTTGAACTTTATTTTTCCAGTTACCATCATCATAATTCTGTACATGAGAGTATTTGTGGTGGCTGTGTCTCAGGCTCGTGCCATGCGCTCTCACATTACAGCTGTCACTCTCCAGCGTTCAGCTTCTCTAACAACAAAGAAATCTGAGCTGAAAGCAGCCAGGACTCTTGGTGTTCTTGTAGTTGTGTTTCTAATATGTTTCTGTCCATATTACTGGTGTTTCTCTTGCAGGGGACAACTTGCTCAACACCTCATCTGCATCTTTTGTGATCTATCTCTTCTATTTTAACTCCTGTCTAAACCCTGTGATCTATGCCTTGTTTTACCCCTGGTTCAGGAAAGCTGTTAAACTCATTGTCACTCTTCAGATACTGCAGCCTGGCTCCTGTGAGGCCAACATACTGTAGAGAGTGAAATGAGATCTGTTTCAAAAAGATTCATTTATTCATTATCTTTACTGCTTATCTGTTACGGGTTGCGGGGGGGCTGGATACTCTCCCAGCTGACATTGGGTGAGAGGCTGCATGTCTTTGGACTGTGGGAGGAAGCTGGAGTACCTGGAGAGAACCCACACAGGCACGGGGAGAACATGCAAACTCCACACAGAGAAAAGCGAACCTTGAACCAGAACCTTCTTGCTATAAGGCAACAGTGCTAACCACTGACCTGACCTAACCACCATGCTGCTCCTGCTCCTTACAAAGATTTTCTACTGAATTCAAATTCAAAAAGCATAAATGAAAATGTACACTGTAAATAGGCAGTGAATAAGAAAATTGCTGCTGACTCCATTTAGGAGAAGTCTGTTTATATTGGTATATTGTCACAGTAGCTGCAGTGCCTTAGTGTCAGGTTCAGTACAGAGCAGCATTTTTCTTTGATATTTGATGGTTTTGAGATTAGCAGCTCTGCAAATGAAGATGTACCTGAGGCTACTGATAATGAAGAATTAGTTTTTTTTGCCATTCATGAATGAGATCATTTTAAAGCAGAGGTGCAGCGTGTACTTTAAATGGACAACAGTGACTATACACCTAAGCACCGGTTCCATGACACGTTAGGACAAATGAAGTTATCTCAGTTAAATAACAGACTACATTGTGAAATATTCCTGAATTTTGAAAAACCACAAATTAATGAGATAAATGATGAAAATTGTTTTTGTGGATTTATTATTGTTAATAATACACACAAAGTTTAAAAGCAATTTGAGGAGGCGCCCTCATAGCCGAATGGTTAGGGTGCGTACCATGTGGGCCCTAGTGGTCTGAGCAGGCAGTTTGACTCCAGATCCGGCCGGACCTTTACTGCATGTCATTCCCCCACTCTCTCCCTGTTTCCTGTCTCTCTCTCACTGTCCTAAAAATAAAGGCAAAAAATACTTAAAAAAAAAAAAAAAAAAAGCAATTTGATTTCAATATGTGGCTTACTGCATATTGGTGTCATGGAAGTGCCGGAGATAGAAATGAAATGAAAAACTATGGGCTAATACCAACAGTCAGGGAGAGGGTGAGAAGGCTCTGTAGTTGGATTTGCAACTACAGAGGCAGGAGGGGTAGGGGGGATTTGTCAGTCCTGTCTTTGTTAAGACATTATCCATAAATATTACCTGTAGACACATTCAGCAGTTAGGTTAAAAAAAAATACTGTTCAATAGCTGTATACAACTACATTTATGTGGGGCTTAAAGTAAAGGGAACTTCAGGCACCTCTTATTGTAGTAAATGTGCTGCTGTAGAATATTTTGATCCTTGTCTTTTAATACATCTCAGAGGATTATTCAGTATACACCTGCATTATCTGCATGATTAAACTGTTACTCATGAATCCTCACAGTGTCTCTGTGATCTGTTCATTCTGCTGACCTGCCAGAAGGTGGCACTGTCCCATTATTTTTTTACATGACAGAAATGAAGTGAAGCAGTTGAGATGACAAGACTCAGTTAGAGAGAAAGTTTGACCACATCTCATGGGTTATTGATTAGAAATGTTTCTTTTTCATGTTTCAGTGAGATGCTGCTCAGACACTGACATGAAAGCAGGGAAGAACAATTTTCCAGGCGCTGTCACTGATCACAGCTGCTGTGAATCCATCAGGGTCTCAGATTTTTTCTACAACCCTCTCTGACCAGTAGAGGTCTCTGCTGCTCTATCTGCACAGTGCACATACAATATGCTGTGACGCATACTGCACATAGAATATCCGCTCATCTGTTTACTTAAGGGCCTGTTTCTCTCTGTCAGTTCTGGGACAGGCGTCTCTTGTCTGAGTGTGTCATCTGGACTTTGAAGCTCACACCCAACTCTGCCGTACATTTACCTCAAGTCTGAACAAGAGCAGCAGCTCCATGTTTGTTAACTGACAGCACACGACACATGTCATCAGGTTTTCTGGCTCAAGACAAAAAGACACTGATACAATGACAGTATCACAACAATAGTTACGACATAAAGGTACTAGACACTGAGCAAGGTGAGGCATGATAACACTACAGTGCTTTGTTGTCCTTAAAATATTTGAGCCAGTGATTTTGTCTGTGAGTTCTGTGGTTGAGACTAATGTATCATCTTATTAAAGTTGATCTTGACTAAAGATCAAGACTGTTTTCTCATTTCATTCTCATTTTATTAAAAACCAAATGAAAAAATTTGGGAAATATGTAGTAGAGACCCTGAGTGGAGCCATTGTCCAGACTGATATCAGGACTTTTGTTTAAGACAAAAATGCAAATCCTGGAACACAGTGCTGCTCTGAGAATATATCAGCTTTTCTAAAAGTCAAAGTCAAACTTTGGTAGGAATGCTAAGGCTTGATATTTGCATTTGGTTTATTACATAAAATAATTTTTAAAAAGAAGAGGAAAAGAAAAAAGGAGTGGTTCATGAGTTATTATCCACAAGGTGAACTGGCCACCTATTTAAGATATCCTCTTAACAAACAAACAAATCAACAAATATTACAACAACCAAATACATTTTCAAAGCAGTCAGTTCACTTTGCACTCATGTGCTAATGAGGTATATCAGTCATTACTGCTGATGTACCTTTATGGTTTATGGTTAAATGAAACCTAAAAAAAACAAACAAAAAAACAACTGCTAATAAATGTTCAAATACACCTGAAGCGTGTGCAACACACTAAACACACACACACACACACACACACACACACGTCTGTGGCCTGTGTAGTTGTGTTTAACTCGACATGTCTGGAGCTGCTGCACATTCCTCCCTGTGCTTGTGAGTGTCCTGCGGTTTAACAGGCAGAGCAGAGGATAGGCATCGCTTTTCTCTCTCTCTCTCAGGGATTGGTTAAACTGTAGGATGTTGACACGTTATCAGTATATGAAAACCAAAATGTTTGCAGAAAGTCTTCTGGTTAAAATCTAATTCTTCCCTCAGGCCAAATCTCAAGTAGAGGCCACAGTACACAGCGTTGTCTCACTGGCCCAGTTTCCTCATCTCTCGTAATTCATTTTTGAAACCCTTGCATGACATTAATAGTCAAAAGTAAAACCTAAACTGGCTTAAAAAAAAAAACATTTATAATGTTAAAGATTGTTGTACAGCTGCTACAAAACCACTTATTTTGAAGGTGTCCAGCCTCATAAATTACTAACGTGAACTAAAGCAAATGTCTCATACTGCAGTGAGATTCCTTGAATGTGTGCTTTAAAATCCATCTACTCTGGAGCTGACGCTGCTACTGTTCAATTACCACAGAACCAGTCATGCATTCCTTCCAGGTGTGTGTATCACACTATCTCTGCACAAGGTTGTATTCTGATTATTTGGCAGCTTAACTCCTAATGTGATACAAGTCAGTTGAACAAGAGAGTGAAAGCAGAGACAGTATGTGATGTGGCTGACGTTGGTTCAGATGTACAGGAAGTTGGTGCAAATTCCACAAGGTGGAGTTTGGTTGAGATGCCACAGGAGAAAATCACAAATACACACTTCTTACACAGTGATCTTAGTAACAGCACATTCCAGCCTGATTAAAACAGGAATAAGAAATATGCAGACTGTGGAAAGATCTGTTTTTGTTTTTCAAAAGTAAAGGTTGCATTGGTGGGTTGTTAAAAGTAAGCAAAAGCAAACAGAAATACTGACAAAGATATTTTTAGTAGAATAGTGAACTGTAAAACTAAGCAATATTTCTGCAAAACGTAACGTCCTCATTGTGGTGGCATAACCTTTTGTTCAGAACACATCTGCTGCCATAAATTAGTTGTAAATAAATAAATAGAATTTCTAGGAGACAGAGTTTAGACAAAAAGGAAAACTAAAATAAAAACTAACCAACAAAAACAAGCTTTTTAATCTGGAATGACTTTTACCTTATTACTCAACACTCAGTTAAATGTTTTTATTCTAGAAGTTACACATGTAAGATGTTGGAATAAAAATTAAAAAATGTTTCTTATGTCATTTCTGCTTCAACACCTCCTACCAGATAACCTTAGTCATTACTTCACCCCCCTCTGTCCTCCACCCACAAGACCAAACATGTTCATGAACCCAGGACTTCATTTTCATTTCAGGAGGAGAGACGATGAGAAACGAGGGAGGGACGACAATGTGTCAGACTGATGGTTTGGCTGAGGATCAGTGTGTTTTATTCATGCCAGGGGGTGTCTACAAACACACACACACACACACACACAACTCCACCGCTTCACCCTCAAATGAAAACTGACGTTCCTCTCAGGGAAGTCGTCTCTGACCTTGTCTCCTTCTGCAAAGACACAGTCCATTCTGAAGCAAAATACTTGCTGTGATTCATACTAATTCATGTAATATTGAGATTATGTTTTCATTTTATATTTGCAAGTTTCTCCTTGTTCCTGTCATTTATACACACAATGACACAGAGGCAGAAATCTTCATTTACACAGCCTGTGCAACTAAACACTGTTTTAAATTGTGGATGAATTGGAGGCTGTTTTTTAAAGCTGCTGTAGCAAAAAAAAAAAACCCTCAAAGAAAATGTGGTTTAGTCAGACCCCAAAGCCTAGAAATGTGTCTACTGCCACATAAATAATACTAAACAACAAATATGTAGGGCATTTTCATTGAAATGCTGCAGACTGAGTTTGTGTGCCCCACCCTCTAAGACATGAACATAAACATCTTGGTAAACCTACAGCAGAGAAAGGTGTTATGGGTAACTATTGTTTGCAGAGAAACAGATGGCACCTTCTCAATCTCCCATAAAGAGTTTAGGCGTAGTTACATTTCAGCACAGTACTACTACACCTGATCTTGTGGCTGAGCAGAGGAAAATAAATACCCCTTCAAGGCACTTAACAGCATTCTCCATCTTGACATTGTCTCATCCATTTTCATTAATAAATCCAAATTCTATCACATCTGTTTCATGGATGTGGTGGTTTGTTTACACTGTGACCAGGAGAAAATGGATTTCTCTTCACACACAGAAGCATAATTCCAGCATAACACTAAATGTGCTCATCCCTCGCTCCATCTTAACCTCACTTGTAAACCAGGCCCTGAAATACTTCTTCAGTTGGAGAAGAGTTATGTTTACAACTGAGGCTAAAACAGAGAGGAAGATTGACTGATGTGGTGAACACTCACTGATGCCTGCTGAGTTTCCATTGCAGAGTGTCTAGGGCTCAGAGATACTCTAGGAGCATGAACATCTGGACAGAGCTCAGAGTGGAACCACTGCACCTTCAAAAGGCATTTGAGGTGGTTCAGTGATGTGGCTTCTTGGTATATCTGAGAGGGGACCCAGGACATGCTTTTGGGATTTAGCAATATCCCATGTGGCCTCAGGATGTCTTGGGATCCCTGTCTGGGTTGCCTTTCTTAACACTGCAGCCACTGTGAGTAACAAGGTTATTTTGCAGTTCATAAAGATAAAAAAAAGTAAAAGACTCACCTCAGCCTGTGGCACCCTTTAGTCATGTGACACCCTCCTGTTTGCTCTCATTGGTTTATTCTCTTGAACCACCACCCTGATCACCAGCCACATGAAGCCGGGGACATCCCATCCTGAGACAAACAGTTGGAATGTAAACCATTATGACTGAGGACAGGCATGGTTCACTGACAGTCATAAAGAACAGAAGTGATCATGTTGAGACGTGTGTCAGACAGCAAGAAAAACACATTGTATGTAACAAGCTCATCACTGATGTGTGAGGAGGAAGCTGGATGTTGCAGCATGCTGGAGGCTGTCAGCCAAACTGATGAATGAGTTAAAGGCCAAGGGCATGAAGGGCATAAATATCTGAAACTGACTTGAATAGTTTCTGATACTGTGAAGCCCAGGGAGATCCCCAGGGAGCAACATCTGCTTCTGCTGAACAGCTGTAGGTTCCAGTGGGTGGGTTTCCTTTCATTCCAGTTAACTGACTGGATGAAACTAACCTAAACACGGGTTAAACCAACTACAACCACACTATAAATCACAGCAGACAATTTGTTGACATGCAAGGTGTTGTAATATAGTAAGTATGATTCTAAAGTTAGCATCCAGCTGAAAAGCTCAGCTAAAGTCGAGTAGAGTTGAGCCTGACAAACAACTGTTTATACTGATGAAACTGTCACTGTAGACTACAAAATGAAGTGGAGTAGATCTCATGTGAACAAGCAGAAGCTGCAGTTGAGCTAGTAAAGAAGATTTTAACTCTGCTAGATTATATGTTGCACACTTGAACACAAAAGTGACTTTCCAGGCGTGCATGAGTTGAAAAGCAGGTCTTTTACTTATTTTTCTCTCTGAAAACACAGACACACAAGCACATCAGCACGACAACATCGCGACATTCAGGCTGTCTCAGGGTTCACTCATTAATCAACGTTGACCTAACGTACAACATACGTGCTTGCGTTTATATAATAAATCAACACGCTGATAATGGCACTTCACACAGACGATATTTTAGCAGGTGGTTACACTTTTGACATTCGCCATTAACTACTGTTAGGTTGAGCACATTGTCCCACAACTCTCGTTTCACTTGTAAAACATCACACACCGAAATCACATTTACAGTACACATAGTCTCTTATCGTCACGCACTCTCTATGCATAAGTACCGTAACTTTTTTACATATTTCCTCATCTTGCTCACCTGAAAACACAGACACACAAGCACATCAGCACGACAACATTGCGACATTCAGGCTATCTGGGTGTCCACTCATTAATTTAACGCTGACCTGCAGCGGGCTTAAAGGACCCCTAGGCTGCCCCGAAGTGCCTGTGTGAGCTTTACTCCTTGTAACCATTTATTACCCCTACTGAAAATAATAGCTGCTCTCGTAAATGCACATATCAGATCACAAAGAAACAAAATAACAACAACAAAATAATCAGCATAAAGTACAGTTAAAACACAATATGAGAATGAGAATGGGGGGTGTCCGTCCACACTGCCAAGAGTCCCACAAAAAGCATGGACCACCTTCTCACGGTCTGGAGCTTTGGGATTTTCATTTCATTTTTCATTTTTAAAAAAGTAAACTTTGTCTAATGCATTAAAAAGAAGCCTTGCATTTTTTCTCAAAATGTATAGACTACTGCTATTATGTAAAATAGTTGCATATGAACCTCAACTGTAGAAAATACAAGTGTATATATGTTAATATGAAGAGCAGCACATGTAGCAGTGTTGTTATATTGCAGTAAGTTTAGCTGTAATTTGAATGCTGTGTTTTAGTGCTGCCTTCAGTGAACCTGTTCTCCTTTGCTACAGTAAATCATCTTTATGTTTGTGTTTAATCAAAGTGAGAGCCTCATTTCCCTCTCCCCCTCCTGTACTTTGAAACAGGGTTAAGGCTTTGAAGTGTGAATAGTAGCCAGCACATTAAAATCAGCGGGGGAGACTCCAATTATGAACTGCTCCTGCTGGGTTACAGGAACTTCAGGATTCCTCCATCCGCCCTGACTGAACCTGGGTCAGACAAACCCTCCCCCCTCAGCTGTGTGGAGGCCACAGGTCACAGTGGGCCCTGAAGCCCTGTTAGCACTCTTAAATTAGTTTCTGAAATTTGTGTCACAGAGAGCTGTTTCAGTTGAAATGCATCTTCTGATTGTTAAAGTGTATTTATGTTTTAATTGACACTTTTTGTCAGGCTGTGGTACAGTATTTTTGTTGGGTTTAAACCTACTGGGTAAGTGAGGGTAAGAGACGCAGTGACTCCAAGAGTGACTCCAATTGATGTTTGAGTGTGTGATATAAGCTAGGACCTGCACAGCACAGCTAGGGTCAAAAGCAAAGAACAAAGGGAGGAAGGCAGCATGTATAGACTCTCATTAAGGTAAAGTGATTGCACCTGAGGAGGGGGCGGTCCTCTCCGAGCAGGAGCGCTTATTTTTGTGTTTTGTTTGCTTGAGGTTTGATCAGGTGATTCTGACAATTGTAACTATGCAAACTGTATTTCTTGGGCTTATGTTTAAGTTTTCATCCTGAAAATTTTCTTAATATGTTCTTGACCCCTGCATTTTGTTAACAGAAGGTGAATACTGCTGAATCTCGATAGAGCTGTTTGTGTTTTTACTGTAACATTAAAGCCTCTAAAGGGGATAGTATCAAATAAGACACTGCAGTAGAATCAGCAGAATTTGGGACTGAATACATAAGTTTGAAAAGCAATAAAATCTGTTGGTGTGGAGTTAGAACGAAGTGAGTTTAGCACACCTCAGCAGCCCACTCTTCATTCTGCTCCCGGCTCCAGGAGTGTGGAGTCATCTCACATGTTCAGTTTTGCTTGTTGGATCTTTGGATGGACCAGACAAAACGAGTCTTTCCCAGATGACATGAGGTGTGATGCTGATGAGAGTCAGTCAGAGCAGACAGAGTTGACCTGAGCTGTTGTATCTCTGTGACTGTAGCATGTATGTTTTGTATTGCATAAGTGGAATTGCATAGAAAGTCAAATGAAGCATATTGGAGGATTTCTGATTCATTATTTCTGTAACATGTACTGTAAGGTAGCACAATCAGTGCAATACAGTAATAAGGTGTCATTCTTTTGTAGTGATCAAATCTTGGCTTATGCAGTGAATTTAGTAAAAATGAAAGCCACTACAAAGACAGTGGTGAACCTGTAGTGCTACTACACTGAGCTGCACGTTGTTAAAAAGAATTTTGAAAATGTGAAAAATTCATGTAACCTGTGATAACTGTTGATCTCTGTACATGTGTTGTTCTCCTTCTTTTTCAGCTTTGTCTCTCTGTATTTTAAATCTACCTGCTGTTTCTTGTTGAATTCCTTTAACCTCTCAGCCTCTCATCATGCCTCTACCACAGACTGTGATGTTTGTTCTCAGGTGGCAGATCTACAGCCCGTCTATTCTCTGTTAACATTTTCTGCTCTACTTCCGCCTCTCCCCCCACAGGGCACAAACAACCCTGGCAACAAGCAGTGGTGTCGAAAGGGGACTGGATGGTTGCATCTGTGACTCCACACTGAGCAGCTTGTCTGATTGGCCGGCCCAGCGACAAGCGATAAAATGCAGTGCGAGTCAAGCTCCCGAACAAAACTGTTGATGTTCCACGGAGCTTCTCCACCAGCACATTGTCTCTGCAGGAGATTCCTGCTGTGCTCATGTTATCATGTTAACAGGATGAACAGAAAGTCTGATACCCTACTTCAACCAGCCAACTCATGGCCCCACTCTGACCTACTGACCTCACAGACTCTCACAGACTGTGGAGTAAATGTCTTACAGTTTTGTGCTGCGCCATTTATTTTGAATTTTCACACCTTCAGGCTCAAGTCTTTGAATGCTCACCTTCCTCTTTGAACTTTTTTGTCCTCAAAACACAGAAACAATCCAATTAGCCTCAGCAGCTGTGATGCCTGGATGTGAGGAGTGCAAGATTCACAGTTGGTTGGGAGCTGCCAGCCCTTTGGAAGAGAAAGTGTCTCCCAAACACTCCACGTGGCCTCAGTCAGTCGAACCAGGTCACCCTCAGAGGAGAGGAGACCAAGCATGCATCCATCAGAGCTGCACAGAAACACAAACTGGACAGCTGATATGATGATAGTTCCCCTCCTCCTGTTCCCTGCACAGTGTCACAGCTGTTTGTGTGGAGATTTCTTTCATACAGATCTTGTTCCATCAGTCCAGTATCACTACTGCACACACAACACTTAAATTAATTGATAACACACCACAACAGCATGAGTTTAGGAATGATATGTCTGACCCTCTGAGTCTGCAGCCATGACAGAAGCTCTGTGAGGCTGTACCTGCTAACATGCTAACATGCTCACTGTGACAGTGCTAACATGTTGATGTTTGGCAAGGTTTACTATGTTCATCATCTTAGTTTTGCATGTTACCTTGTTTTCATTAGCACCCCTGAATGTGCACGTCATTCTCACACAGCAAGTCAGTTACACAGTTACTCATCATGGTGACTCTGTGTTATCATGTGCAAAAATGTCACAGGGTCATCCAGCTGCTGGCTGTAGCTTCATATTTAATGACATGAAGTGATATCAATCTTCTCATCTAACTTTTTGGTGAGGAAGGGATGAAGCATACTCATTCAGTGTCCCATAAACTTTCTGGGACTACTTGGTTAAAAAGGCTCACAGCAAGTAAACTGTATTTGTACAGCTGTTTATACCAAACAGCGTGGCCAATCAGCAAACAACACAATCAGGACATAAAGGGAGAGTGAGCTGTCTGTGAGTCTGAATCAGCTTTGAAGACTTTCTGCTCACCACAACGAGAGATCCTGATGGATGTCGACATGTCGTGTCTCCAGGACTGAAACCCTCTCTGCCTCAGAGATCAAAAGCTCTTTGAAATCACTGAAGCTGAATCCCTCACTGGTTGAGACAATGCCTGATGCTTAGTGCAGCTCACTGAATAAGAAACACCCACCACTCACAATCTTTTTATACTCAGAGGTTCACAAGTCAACATCAAAGTCAAGAAAAGTAGTTTCCAGCCTAATGAGATTTGTAGATTATTGACTGAAGTATAGGTAAACAGATTGTCCAGTGCTTATGGTCAGTTTGTGGCAAATTTTCAACACCCAGCATTCATCTGGATTTCATATTATTAAGCAGCCTTAAACTGGGAGTGTGCATTTGAAAATGAAAAAAGCAAGTATAATCTTAACTGTGGTCACGGTCTTAGTTTTGTGGGTGAGCATGGCACCATGATTTATTTTACAAACCAAATTATTGACCTGATGATGGCGCTAGATTAAAAGTCAGAGGATCATCAGAGGGGAACACGAACGTCTGAACTAAATTTCATGCTCATTTTTTCAATAGTTGTTGAGACCTTTCACACAGAACCTCATGGTGGCACTAGAGGAAAAGTCTGTGAATCACCAAACTCATTAAGGTTGTTCACCTGAAACCATGTGACCCATCCAAAAGTTTTCAAGAGTCTGGTTCCATCAGTACAAATGATCATAACAAGTTGTGGAGTAGGCAAATGGAAAATACTGATAAAACCACATTTATCAGTATAAACACAAACAAAGCTGTGAGCTCAGACCACACATGTTGTCTGTCAGTAAACTGTTTAAAATATGTGGGGAACTTCAATGTGTTCACTGGTTTGGACATACAGAGCTGAGCAGTAACGGAGGTGTTGGAGTATTTGAATCACAGATTAAGAATTGAGACACAAAATCATCAGCTGGTGAGGGAGTGAAGATAATCTCCATGTAATATGCAAAACATATTTTCTGTACTTAGAGAAAAAAAGGTTTTAAAAGTAATAATCTCCTTAATGCTGTGTGCTGTTATTTTTTTAATCAGAACCTTTTTTTTTTTGCCAAATGGGATGCTGGGATTTGATGTTTAGTACCTCAGCCCTGCACTTTAGCCCCACAATAAAAAGAGGGCTTAATAAAAGCTTGAATCACCTGCAGGAGATCTCAGGAACTCTGGATCAGTCTGACCCTGGATCAGTCACAGTGAGCTCAGATGACGTCGACTCTGTGTTGAGTGATAAGATGAAAATCGGAAAAATCCTGCACCTCTTTGATCAGTTGACCTGCATCAAAGCCCGACTGTCCTGCAGCGCCGTCGGTCAGCTGCTGAGAAGATTGTCTTCACGTCAACACGGCTTAGTCTTCCATGGCACGCCACATTTAACCCGCTGTTAACCCCGTCTGCTGCTGCTGCTGCTGAAGTCAGACTCATAAACACACCAACTGAATCTTCAGGAAAATCTGAACCGTCACATTTTGAGCTGCATGAGTCATTTCTGTGAATTTTCAAATGAGTCAAATATCACTGCACAGATCTAACCACTCAGCTATTATGAGTATGATTTGTGGCTGGGTTGGACTGGGTCTGCTCATATCTGGGTCAGCTGGTGTTGACAGCAGTAGATAAAATCATGTAGTGTGATGTGTAAAGATTGTAACTGTTCAGCAGTTGTTCTTTTTAAGATTTTTTTGGACATTGTTTCAATTGACATCAACCAATGATGCACTTGTGTGTCAACCAAGGTAAACAAGCTTTAAACCTAGGTTTAAAGTTAGCTTCATTTTACAAAGGTCTCTCAGGGTTTTCCACAAATACAAAGAATGTACAGCAGGGTGACAGAAGTAGTCACACATTGTTAAACAGCTCATTGTGTTTCATGTGTAGGTTCAGATTCCTTCAGTGTCAGTTCAGGAGGTTTTTACCAGGAGCTGAATCCTCCTCAGAGGTCTCCTCCTCTCCAGAACAAACAGAGCAGCTGATTAAAACCAGTCAAAATATGAATAAAACACTTTCATGTTAAAAATCTGTGTTATTCTGTGACACACTTTGGTGGACACAGGACATCAGTGAGGGGCTGTGGTCTGTTAGCTGAGATGCTGCTAACGTTAGCTCAGCCTGTTTGGAGGTCAGGATTCCTTCAGCTGACGCTTACGGAAAGCCCTGGTCCCACACCTCTCCATTCAGGATCTCAGTGCCACTGCATGTGCTGTCCAATACAATTACACGTGATAGTGTGTGCTCTCAGTGGATTTATGTGGTTGTCTACCTCCAGAAGTCCAGGTGGTGGTGGATTTACTCAGTTATCAGGTTTATGCTCCATCCTCACTGTGAAAGACTAAAAACTCTGTGCAAGTTGGTTGAAATGATCTCTATGTGCTTTGTCCAGACTTGATAGGTTTTAGCTGGTCTTCAGCTTCATCCCATGATTACAGCTGCTTATTTTTGACAGGAGCATAATGGTTTGTGTTCAGGTTCATGTTTACCTTCAAGTCTGAAATAAATCAGGTTTTGTTAAATGGAGCATGGTATTAGTTCAGGTGGAGCAGTGAAGTTGCTTCGTTCATACTTCACCATCAGTGGCTCTTTGAGCAGTGATACCAGAGATGATTTAAAGTCTACACATGAAGAGTCATTCTAGAAACCTAGAATTCAAATCAGTCTCAGACATAAAACATATGAAGAACAAACAAGAGTTGATGTTTGTTCCCAACAATGCTGAAACCTCAGAGTGTTAAAGTTCACACTATGTCTTCCAGAAATCAGATCATCCATCACACATGTTGTCATATCTACACAATGAACCTCTGTACCTCTGTGGTTCAGAAAGATGCTGTGTGAATAATGAACCATCTCAGACTGGGGAAATGTACTGTACTGCTCCTCATACTGACTTTGTCCTCAGCCTGTGGTGACTTTGATCTGTTCTGTAAAGTTTAGACATTCTGAAAACTTCCCTCTCATTACTCTACAATAACTTTACATTGTTGTTTTCTTCTGTTATTTTTTGTTGTAGTTTTGTGCAGATATTTGTCTCTTTCCAAACCCTCTACTATCTCCCATTCAATGCTTTCACCCCTGTTTTAAATACCAAGTCCAATCATCCATGCATTCTAACTAAAAAGTATTTTGAATTTAAGAAAACAGAGCAGTGCTTATTGTCGTGGTGCCACTGAAGTGCAAACATCCTGTGCATGGCAACCAGCAGGCAGCTTCTGACACAGTTAATTGTGATTGGTGGAGCTGAAAACAGGCCACAGTGAAACTGAAGTCCACAGCAGCATTTGGCCTTCACTGCCAAAGGTCACTCACAGAATGGAGGGGTGAATCATCATGATGTGCTCTTTAGGTTTTTTTCAAACAGTTAATTAATTCCTAGACTGATCTCCTGAAGCATGTGCTCTAACACTGTATGACTGTAAGACTGAACAAGATGTCTGATCTGTATCACAAAAGAAGAAGAAACATTCATTTACACAATTGTCATTGATTTTTTTCTAACACAGAGCCCTAAAGCCACGGTCCGAGCGATGGATGAGTGACCTTCACAGCTGGGAAGCGGCAGTATACTGTATGATGATACCAGGTCATTCAACTCATAGACCCATATACTGTGTACAGATTTTAAAACCAGTCTGCAAGTACAGCCACAGTACAGCTGCTATGTAACTTTGACAGTAACAAAAACACATGACCTGTAATGTGATGGATTAACCAAACCATCAAGTCAAGATTCAAGACTCTTTTCAGACTTTTAAAAGAAGAGGAAGTTAAAATCAGTTCCCTGTTTCCACAGGTGAATGATGTAGATTTCAGTAGGGAGAGGCAGCTCCTGGCCTACAAGGATGGCTTTGATGCACTGTATACTATGTTGTCCCAGTGGTTCCTGTTTTGTGCTGACGTGCTGCCATACCACACATTTATTCTGAAGGAAACCAACAGAATACAACTGCATTCTACCTATATACAGTTCTGATAGAGAAACTTTTTCAGCTGTCTTAAACAGAAAAGTCTGAGCTGTGGTAACACAAACCGACAACTGCATCAAGGTTAAGAAAATATTTTTTTAAAGATTATTTAAAAATAGTTCCAGCTACACTGCACATCATTTGTACAAAAATAAAAACTCAAGTAAATAAATATATTTTAATAAAAATTATATGAAATCATCAAAAGTGCCAAGAGGTCAAAGATTTACAAACTGACAGCTGATATGTATCTGCAATCAATCAGGAAAATGTGTCCTAACAATCATCACATACAGATGACATTTAATAAAAAGCCATTTTCAGTGTCTTTAATCAAGTTACCTACCAAAAATAAGACAAAGGAAAAGAAAAGGAAAAAAAACTCATTAGTAATGGAAAATGTTGTAAATCTTGTAAAAGTGAAATCCTGCAGCTGTGAGTAATAAAGCTGACAGGACTGGCAGGAGGTGAGCTGATGAGACAGACTCACCTTGTCTGGAATATTTCCTCTAAATTTTATAGTATGTTCAAGCTTAATGTGGGACTTTTAATTAATGTGTCCTGTCTGGAAACATTAGAGGAGGAGAACCAAGGTGGTTTTACTTAATGTGTGAGTTTATTTGTACTGTGAAAGTTACAAAAAGTATCTGTTTTTTAATTTCTGTTTTAATGAGCACACTGATATTTGAATAGTGCTACTGCTGAACACATTATTTTTGGATCAAGATTACACACAACATCATAAATCTACATTGATATGTGACAGAAAATGCATTTTGAGAGAAACCTAATGCCTCCCAAACTACATATGTTATATTAATATACATTTTGCAACTTTACAAATAGGTTCATGTTTTCTGCTGGTAGTAACTAGCGGGTAGCAGTCACAGTTGTGGTTTATCAAACTTGTCGGTGTAGTTGTAAGCAAACAGAAGAACATGTGTTAATCAAAGGCAATGTTCACTTAGTAGACTGTCTCCCAGAGCTTTTGGCTGCATCATGTGGCCTTCATCAGCTAATGGAGTTTACTTAGTTGTCTTGAGAGTGAAGAAGATGTATTTCTAAATAAGCTCTTAATCAATGAATATAATAAAATCAACATAATCATTTAAATACTAACTATTTCACATTGAGTACATGAACATTTTATATGATCACAGTTGTCACATGTTATATTAATAATACTTCTTTCTTTATACACAGGTTACAGATGCTTCACAGGAGAAATTGTTGACAAATGCATCAATATATATCTGTTCACAATTTATAAGCCATTTATTAATTGTTAAATGCTGCATGTAAATGTTAAATAGGTCAGTTAAAATAAATTGTCACTGTCCACTCATATTGTGCTGTTCTGAATCAGATTCACGCAGTCCACAGATTAACTCTTGTGTTTCTTCTTCATCCAGGAGCTGTAAACAGGAGCCAGTCCTCAGTCCTCCCCCAGCACAGAGCTCTGCAGATGGCAGAGGTCAGCAGCTCGACCCAGCTGGTAACTGGATCCTGCTCTGGGAATGTTCATCTTTCTGCTGTGAGGTCGAGTCAGAAAAACACAACGCTCAACCAGCTCTGATCCTGAACCCTGCTGGTCTGGCAGACACAGATCTGAGTCATTCAAATACTGTGAAGAACTGTATGTTTAAAGTTGTTATATTCACACCACCACTGGTTTGTCAATGTTTAGAAACTCAATGTCTATTTCAAATTAAGGGATCACCAAAGGCATAACCATTCATCCTCTGAGGACCATGAATGTCTGAACCAAACTTCATGGCAATCCATCTAGCAGTTGTTGAGATATATATTCAAGTCTGAACCAAGCACCTCACTTTACATAAAGCAACTAAAACATGAATTAAAAGTCACAATGGTGCAAGTCATAGTGCCCTTTAAGGTATATTATAATACAGAGATGTGTCCTATGAACAAATTCTTTGTTTTTCTATCCGTGTATCAGGGAGAGCCCACATTAACTGACATCATTCTGAGGTAAATGTGCCACATTTAACTGAAGACTTATTTCTGTTTTAGTCCCTGGGAAGATTAATGTCACCATCATAGTTACCGTTACGTGGCAACACAAGTAGTCTTTCCAGTAATAGAAATTCTGTAAGAGTTGACTGGTTGTAAATGATCCCATTGATGTGTTTAACTGCCTCATAAAAACTAATGACATCACTCTCTTCATATTTCAGAGCCAGTCTCCATCATGCAGCAAATTTCTATTGATAATCGATACCATGTGAATTTCCACCGCTCATCTCTGGTTACGAGCAACATTTGGAGCCATCGGACTGGAGGATCACTTTCACTGCATGTGTTCACCAGCTGCAGATCGAATCATCTGTTCACCTGCGTTGATAAACTGCATTAGGTGCAAAATGATCTGAGCAGTTTTAGTTCAGCTGGTATTACACACTGATGATTTAGCTGGAGAGCTGTGCCACTGCATTATAAATGTAAAGTTTGTATTGAGGGTGGAACTAGGCGCCTTTGATTCCTCTCCCACAGTCACTAAAACAGCTTTCTTCTGTTTCTGTTATCAGCTCTATATAAATACAAACTGACTTTACTCGATAACTCTGTTGTACATAACAGGCCAGTGAACTATTAACCACATGTGCAGAGCTTATGGTTTTGTCCTGAACTGAGTAGAACAGCTTTGATGAGCAAACAACAAATAGAAGACAGTCTGAATTGGCACTGAACTTTAGGCTGTGTGAACAGTGATGTGTTCACTTACTACTGTACGTACTGAACCCCATAATCACTGTTGTTTACGTCTATATTTGCCAATGAGCAAAACATTGTCTTCTTCTTGCTGCACTTGATGCATTGGTGCATCAACAACTGTCAATCAGCAGAAAAAACGTAAATCCAGCAGCAGGGATCTGTATGATATGTATGTTATTGTGTGTCCCAGTACTAGTGATCAAAATCGTACATCTATAAGAGGTTTGTTTAGAGCATGCTCACTCTTTATCAACAACATCCTGCTTGACGTTCATACAGCCAGACTCCTCTACTGACCATCTCTTCAGGAAAAGCAGCTCTTTGTTATTGGGAGTGTAAATACTGCCAACCCAGAGTAAATCAGCCAACTGATTTTCAGTTAGCACTGAGAATAAGCTGCTGAATGAGAGTACATGCCTATCATACCTGAAACAGCTTATAACAGAGTCTCATTCCTTCTCTTTGCTCAATCTGAAATAAAGCGACCTGTGAAACTGGATTTTCTCATCGACTAAAACCAGACTGATGTCACTGCTGATCAGGGTGGTGAAGGGACTGTGAGAGAATGAATCAACTCTTGCTCTTATCATCTTTTGGTTTAGAGCAGCTGATGAGCATCTATGGAGTGTTTCTCCTCATCCCATGTGTGGTTCCTCAGTTCACACGCCGTGTTTTTTGGTAGTAATAGTTTGCAGCCATGTCTCAGAATGAGGATTTTGGGTGAAATTCATGTCCAGAACAAGGCGTCTCTAACTACAGGTCAGACTACTGTAACTTTAGAGATATTCTCCATCTCAAAAAACAATGCTGTCTCCTAGAAATTATTGATACATTTGATCCAGGTTCAACTTATCAGTGGACAATCCTGGAGCCCTCTATCTTTGCACCTCCACTGTGCCGTGCTTTAACCCTAACTCATAAGCATTATCAGGTTTTGTTCAGAACACATCTACCTCTTATTACGCTGCCTCTCTCCTACCAAGAAGGAACGTTTTGGGGGCTTGGCACAAAAACAGTCTGAATCATGTCTGTGATTGACCATTTCTCTCCTGTACTCTGGCCCAGATTGGTTAACCTATGTTCAGTATCCATACAGAAACTTGAAAGGCTGGTAAAGCTGGAGCTGAATAGAAATGGGATTAACGACAGGTTCCAGGTTACTGGGACGTGTACACAGTATATTTCAGAGTGCTACAATGCCAAGATTCGAAAATACCTGCACTGCTGAAGTAAACAGCCAGTGAATTCAGATTGATGCTCCTCTAAATAGACTCTGGGGCCTCCACATTAGGAATTTTGCCTGGAATACAAAAAGAGACTCGGCTGCTGAGATGCAGGTAAACAAAACACACAATGCACTCTCTCTCTCTCTCTCTCTCTCTATTCCTCTCTCTCTCTGTACTGTGCTGAGATAAATCTTAATGGAAATACATTTCATATTTGACATGCAGATTTGCAGCAGGGTTTTAAATCTTCCCACACGCCTGTACAGTGTATGCATATGTGCACATACACTCCAGAGAAAGACCTTCCCCTCCTTCCCCTAAAATCTGCATCTTCTGTTGGATTACAGGGCTGTTGGGTGACCAGACATGGTTGCCTGGCAACCCCGTCTGCATGTGAGGTGGCGAGTGATGGGATCACAGCACACTCGCTCGGGGGAGACTGACATGTTTGGGTGGAGAGAGACACACAGAGAGAGACGGAGAGAGAGAGAGGGAGAGAGAACGAGAGGGGAAATCCTCAGTCCACTTTGGCTGAGGATCAAACACAAAGCTGAGGAGTTGTGTGCTGATGAACATGAGACAGGCAGAATATCTTAATATGTCTGCAATAACCAGAGGAGAGTCTCAGATTACCACTAGTACCTAAAAGCAGTGAGGTACTAAAGGAAAGAATTTCCTGCTACAATGAAAACATGTAAAGTGGTTATATTCTAAATAAAGGAGGGAAAAACACCTGAGGAAAAACTAAATCAGTATGTTGAAATTCACCATGCTCCTGAAATATACGGTATGTTTCTCAGCAAAGACTCACAGCATTAAACACATGATCTGATTAATGTGCAGTGAGGTCCTGTTGTCAAGCTGTGGAGCAGTTGAGTTGCAAATTGTATTCAGGCTGAAGAGTTTCTGAGAGCTGGGGTGAGTTTACTGAGGAGTGGGTTGGAACTGATGGCAGTAAAACATGTTGATCATATCTAATTATACTGAGGAAGTGTGAAAGGAATACCAGGAAGTACACTCAAGTATTAAAATAAAACAGTACTGTAGAACAGATCATTTTTATTATTACTGATAAATTAACATCTTATTTTGTGGGTTGATGTGGAGCAAATTGTTCATTATTGTTGGGTTTAATTGGCAACACTGTGTCATGTCATAAACTGATCATAGGTTTTTTGTTTGTAAAATCTGTAAAGTTACCAGTAACTACAGCTGTCAAATGAAACAGCCTGAATAAAACTACACAAACTAAAAGTACCTGAAAATTGTACTTAAATTCAGATGTGTGTAAAGTTACTTTATTACTTTCCTCTGCTCATCATGTCTGCCTGGTATTTTACTCACAGTATTTTTGGCTTGTGATTCTTTACAGTGCGGTGATGTCGACTAGTTTTGATATTTCCTATCTAATTCTTAAAGGCTAGGAAGCAACTCCGTCTCTTTAAAATGACCTTTATATATCCTACTATGAGTGCGTTCTGCCAGTTGCCTTTTGCAGGAAACTGTCCAGCATGTGGTTTGGTTTAGGCAACACAAGCACTCACGTTTGGGTTCAGGAAAGATTATGGTTTTGCTTTAAGCTGGGCAAATACAGTATGGATTAAGTCTGATTTTAACCCTGAATTGATCGACCACAACTAATTTTAGAATGGGACTGAGTCTCTGTCAGATCAGCTGTCGTTTGACCGTCAGTCTGAGGAGAGTCACGGTCATCAGGGTTTTAGATGATTGGTTGGATTTATCTTACAGTCTCTTGGTTATTCCTGATCCCACTCTAAAAATATGACTAAGTAATTGATTTACTATGTAATTTATTATAAAATGGCAGAAAGTATTGAAAAAGGCTCATTATTATATTCCCCAAAAACATTAGACCAATGGCAAGCGGCATACTGTACTCTCACATCTGAGAGGTTGGAACCAGTGAAATTATGGCATTTGTGCTCAAATCAAAGTAGTTGATTAATTTTCTGTCAAACAACTAATCATTGCAGCTCTAATTACTATAGTGCCCTCAGTTTCAATGAGATTTTATTACAGGAGCTTCAGTCTCCGCACTCCTCTGTAGAGTTTCTCCCATGAGAGACACAGCACCATCTTTATTGGCACTAAGCCTCCTGTTCTTATCAAAACAAAACAATGTTACATTAATGGAAGGATGGAGAACAACAGAGTCAGCCTACAGCGAGGTGGAGGTATTGTTGTGCTAATAGGGGATATGGGTTAGAATTACCCTGCTTGTATAAGTGATAAAAAGGGGGAACTCCTACTGTGTTCATCACCCTGCAGCCAAACATACCCCTCCCTCCCCCCAGCTGCAGTCACCTCCCACAGTGCTGGGAGGGTGGAGGTGGTGGATGTGGAGCTGAATGGATTGAGGCATGTGGGAAACTCGAGCGCTGACGACACCCACTGAATAGCAGTGGACCCAGCAGAGGGAAACACAGTGATCCTGGCCTCAAGGCTCTAAAGGTTATCAGAGCCAGTGTTTTAAGATTCATATTAGACAAAGTTTAGACAAAGGAAAACAAGGCCACAGGACGGTAAAATGTCTGACAGATAATCTAATGTTTTGACTTGTTACACTGAAATACTGAGTTTCAGTGTATGTCAGGAGTCCAGCACATGGCTAGCATCCTCTGGAGACTGTAGTGTTCAGTTCAGCTATGATATGAAAGTGCTGGACAGAACAAACCACACACTGCTGGTTTAGCTCTTCTTATCAGTATCAGAACAAAAGCCATGCTGGTGCTTCTGTTCTGGACAAACTGAACCTGGGTGGCCAGGGAGAGTGGGTTGCTGTCTGTGTTGATTATTTCTAGGCTGCTCAGAAATACCATTATTTGGCATGTTATAGAAAACATCTTGTGAAAGTGTCTGCATTCAGTTTGTACCTAATAGCTGAGGGACTTCAGATATTTAAAAACTCTTTTCACACAACAAACATCCACAGCTGTTTCACAGACTGAGGGTAACATGATAAAATTCTAAGAAAACCAACAAAATAAAACTCCACCCTCTCCTCATGCTCAACAAAGTTTCAGGCATAGCGAGATCCAGCTGGTTCCTTCAGGCAGGTACACATAAGCCCTGTGTTTACACACCTGGAGAGCCTGTTGGTTCACAGATAAGCATGTAGAAACATGCCGGGATGCTGGAATAGCCCAGTGTTTGTGCTCTCACTAAACTCCTTCACACTTCTGACCAAACCCTGCAAGGACATGTGTAAAAATGCCATACACACTTTAATATTATTTTTAGTCACATGTTTCATGAATGTTTAGCAGAGTTGACAGATTCACTCTGAGTAACTAACATTTTTCCAGATTCACATGTAAATATTCATTTTTGATTTGAGTGCAATGAAGCAAAGAATAAAGTTTATTGCTCAGCGTCACACAGCACAGCAAAATAAAGCTAATCTCTTGTTTTGATGTTGTAGATATCCAGTTGTATATTTGAGGCAGTGCTATTTAATCTGGTAACTTGCAGAGGTTTTATAGCCAGTCACTGAGAAAATTCTACATCATCTAAGAAATTTAGTTGAACAGTAACAGTTTATATAGTAAAAAAAAGGAGAAACCCACAAGATTATATCAAGAATGCACTGTCAAGGTTTTCCCTCATGAAGTTGCATTTCAGAGCGACAAGGTTAACAACACTTTGTACTTGAGTCTTGAGTTTCAGTTACGGTTTCCTGTGTGAAAGCAGCGTCAGAGTTCATCTGTGTAACCAGACTGATTCATAATGTGACAGCAGCTCACTCCATACTAATGAGACTGTGGTTTGCACTGATCAGGCAGCTGCATTTTTACATCACTGACTTTTCTTAGAGTTAATAGAAGTGAGAAATAGAAAAGTGACTTCTTTGTTCTTTTACAAGTTGCCACATGTCACCTAAGTGTCAAAGGTAAATGTGTGTTTTCAGCAGCACTCGGCTGGTACATGGGAGGAGCAGAACACAAACAACAAGCGAAGGATTTGGAGAAAGGCAGCAGTCAGCACAGCTCTTCATGTTTGACACAGTTCGACCAGCCAAGTGGTGGGATTTCCAGCCCTGCAGCTGCTCTGTGTCCCCGGGAGACTGAGAGACAGAGAGTTTGGAAGGAAATCAAACATCGCTGCCAGTGATTCATTTAACACCAACCCTCCCCCCAAATCCTCCCCCATCCCTCTCTGTTTCTGTCTCTTTCCCTGCCATCAACCTCTTGACCTCTGCCTCCATCCTGCCCTCTCTGCCTGCTCTCTCTTACTGTAATTCACAGCAGTAATGGTTTTAGGTTTTCAGTTACATCCATGTCACTTATTATGTGTGGCTTGGACTATATTTAGGTCCTTTTCAGGTTCTTTGATTTATCGAACACTGCACCGACAAATCTTGTTTTACATTATCTCAGGGTCATGGGACAGAGGTTATTTATGAGCTATTACACACAAAGAAAACAACACAATGCTGAAGTGAAAATGATATGGTCAGTTCAGCCACAACACAAAAGCAGTTGTTTTTTTCCCACACATCTCTTCATGTATGTATGCATGTATGCAGACAGCTTTGGTTTTATTTGCTGCTGATCTTGTCTTGGTTAAGTTGCAGCTCGACTCTGACATGTCTTGAAAAACTTGAAAGACTTGACTTGTTTCCATTTGGCAGAGTCTGGACTTGACTCTTGACTGAGGCCAATCTCGGTTTAATTGAGGCTTGATCTGAACTTGTCTCGATTGATTTAAGATTTTAGGATGGAGACTCAACTTGGAGTTTTCGTAATGAACGTGACATCTGAGTCAGATTAATCTTGATTAGTTTAAGACTTAAGTTTTAGTTTAATGTGAACTTGGCTCAGTCTTGCCTTGGTTTACTTTAGACCAGAATTAGAGGCTAGACTTAACTGACTTGAGACCTGACTCAGATGTGTCCTGATAAATTCAGGACTTGAGTTGGGCTTGTTTTGATTAACTTGAACTTTGTCTTGATACCTTCTGTGTACTTGAGACCTGAATTGGACTCATCATGGTTAAAAAGAGACTTGAACTGGATAATTGGTCTTGCCTTGAATAATTTGAGACTTGACTTAGACTTGTTTTGATCCACTTGAGACTTGACCGGTCTTAATTAACTTAAGACTTGAAATGGACTTTTATTTCTTAACAAGAGATCTGGCTTGGAATTGTCTCAATTAACTTGAGACTTAACTCTGGAAGATGCTACTAGGGGTGAAAAGAAAAATAATGATCATTGTTATCTGCAAACATTTCCAGTGTGTATTTTCTGTCTGTGAGGCTTGCAGCAGCTCTGCCTGCACCACTGAGCTCCAGGATAATTAGCATCTGATTTTCAAAGGCTGACAGAGCTTTGACTACCCTCATAGAATATACATCCATTATGCATTCATACAGTTCTTCTCTGTATCTCATATTCTGTTTCATATACTGCCTTTGTCAAATGTGACGTGTTGTCTGATATACACACATGTTCAGTCAAATCAAAGCAGTGTCTGACATGATTATTAACCCTTCTCTGCACGTGTGTGGAATATCAACACAGCAAGGCATCCTGGGACAGACCGTCTCAGCAGAGCAGATGTGAGATGTGGTGGCGACAGGGCGCTTGGTGTGGGAGAAAATGAGGGCTGGTAGCACTAATAGTGGTTCTTTATCATCTTGTTGCTCTGTTTGTCGCTCTGCAGAGTGATTATTATACAGAGCAGCCACATCTGCTGTGTGTGGAGCAATGTTAAGATGGAGGGGTAAACTCTTAATACTTACATACCTAATGAGTTGATGAGATGTTAAGTATTTACATGGTAAGAATAAAGTCAGGGGATTAAATTAATACTCCAACATTATTATTTCTGACTTGCCTTTTAAAAATGTCAAGAGCCAACTCCATACAGCCTTCATAACAGGCGTCTTAATATAAATGAATGATACAATTGTAGCTGAAATGTAGAAAAGGACAAAAAGACAAGTGGAAATGGTCTCTAGATAACATTAAAACAGCTATCCAGCACATCTAGCATCGCCTGTGCTGTCACATGACCTCCTAAGTGTTTGCTTGTCAAAGACAAAAATTGAATATCGTCAGTGTAGGAAATGTTTATTTTAACCATCCCACTTAGACAGGTGTACATGTTTAGAAAGAATGAGAGCAGGGACAAACTGTTAGCTCAACCTAACTTCACTAAAACAGAAAGCTCTGTCTCGTTTTCACCTCTTTCCTCTCGCTGTTGATGTTTTTCTTAGCTGTGGATGGTTAGGTTGGTAGCATCACTGACTGAAAACAGCCCATCAAACATTTTTGTTTTGAAATGGAAATTACAGTATATTGCATGTCAAATACCACCACAGCTGATCAACTGATAGACATCTTTACTGGTCCTGTTGAAGAACAGAACTGTGGGTTTGACCTGCTAACAATACTCCATCCAATAATGTTAAGCAGGTATAATGCTCATTATGTTCACTATGGTAGGATGCACAAAGTAAGCTGATGCTGAAGGGAATGTTGTTAATTTCGCAGGTCATAAAGCAAAGTAATGATACCAGATGAAAAGTTGACATGATGTTGTCATCCCTTTACAACAGAAATCTGCTTACTTTGACTTTTCCTCTAGCGTCACCAACAGCACAAGTACTGTCTGACCATCCTCCTCAGAGAATGGACTCTGGAGATGTTAATGACCCCCTGACCTTTAGCACCACCTCTCTAGCCCCACCCCATTTTCTGCTGCAGATGTCCGTTACTGATGTGAACATTCTGTCATTTTAGAAACAGGGTCAACACCACAGGCTGTCTGTGCTATCTGATGAAATGTAACTGACACAAAACAACCACAGCAGTTGCATCCATGCACATTTATATTTATACTGAAGGACAGGTTTTCATCGGCATGTCATTGTCACACTCTAAGAGAAAAAAAAAACATAAAAACACGTTTCTTTTTTAAATGAAGTGTATCTCTGTCAACAGAAATAGGCCTTGAGTTGCATGGCTAACCTAAAGACTCATGTTTCCCAGCCTGCAGCAGTATGGATCTATTTCAACCATCCAAAGTATTCTTGCAATTACCCTCCACTTTATTTAGGATCTGTAATCAAATACCATTATGGCTGTGCTCTAGAACTCCACATCAGTCTATGTATAGGAAGAGAGGAATATTTAAAGCATGTGAAGGATTGTGAGCGTCTCTGGCTTCTCGAATATGTGCTTGTCCATCATCATCACGACCTCCCCTCTGCTGTGCCGAATCAAAACATCAGACGACAGCTGGCAACAACCATTCCTGGCAGGTCTGTCAAGGCTACACCCTTGAGGAGGGTGATATGCTGTTCAGGCAGTGATGGCTGGTGATTTTCAGGGCGTAAGGAGGGTGAAACAACCCTGCATCACTTCAATTCAAAAGTAAAAGCCTGTATTGCTGTCTGCCAGTCGTCGTTTCATCATTTCCTTCTGAAACCAAGGTGGGCCCTGATCCACGGGGTGATTCCTGGGACACAGAAGCAGGCTAGTCCTGGATTAGGAATTAGACCAGAGGATCTCCATTATCCTGTCTATGATGAGCTGCAGCATTTCAGAACAGCAGGGCCTAAAACGGACTGCTGACCATGTCATTTATAAAAGCAAACACTCTAATCCTCTCCTTCCAAATCTGAGCAAAGTTAATAATTAAGTGCTTATCTGTGGCAGTAGTTTCCAGCCTGGGGGTCGGGACCCCCACAGGGGTTGTAGGATAAACATAAGAGATCGAGAGATGATTGGGAGAATAGAAAAAAAATCTGCAACATTAAAAAAAAAAAGACCTCTAAATAGTATTCAAATTAAAAAAAAAAAAAAAGAAAGAAAAGAAAATCTGGTAGACACAATCAGTGCAAGTAAACATTGCTTTGTTTAAAGGAGTCACCCACAAAAATGGCATCAACAGTGTTAGAGACTTTTGACATATGATAAGGATTGTTCCTCATGGTTGTTCATAATCATCTGACAACAAACAGCCTGTTTTCTGAAGGTTTTTCCCTCCAGGCTGCGACAGATTTACTGTCATGGAGCAGGCATGGTAGTGTAGATATATCGGGGAAGAATTACATCTACCATCACACTTGAGGGGATGGGAAAGGGGGAATTCCATTAAATTGACCTACTGTTAGTAGTGTGACAACAAAACTCTTATTTCCGAGGTCAATAATGCATCTTCAAGCTTGTAACACTGGCATTGCCATTCATAAAGCTGTAACAGTGGTGGAGTGAAAAGTGTTATGTTTGTCCTAAGGTTGGTGCAGTCATTAAAATGTAAGTGTGTTGTCCTCTGGGGAACAGGAACTGGATTTGTAAACATCATGGAAACCTAGCCAAGAGACCACATATCCAGATGAAGCAATCCTCCAGTGTTTGCATATTTCTATGGACATTAGCTCTGCAGCACCAATACCTTTCACCTGCAGTGAAAACTCACCACCACTATGACTGTGACCATAGTAACATGACCTGAATGATCCTCAGTTTTACTGTTGTCAGTGTTTAGGGTCAAGTGACACTTTACGTTAATAAATAATAATAATCTTACCTAAATTAGTTTAAAACAGAACATCAGCAGCTTTAATCCCTGAAAAAAAAAAAACCCCATCAGTTTTGATAGTAGAAAATCTTTTAATGGTCACAGTCCACACTTAAGGCACTGCTCATGTGATGGAGGAGTTTGTCACTGTCATGTCTGAGCATGTTGAATAATGGGGAGATGATGAAATATCTTGCCAGAAATAAAACCAGTAGAGAGAGAGGAGTGATAGAGTTTTCTATCATCAATAGAACATGAGTATTGCTTCAAAAATACTTCTGCTTCCCTCTCTCTTGGTGTGAGATATAATAGAACATAGATGAATGATGCACTTATTAGTTCTGAGTTAAATGAAAACTAAAATAAGTTGTAAGTGGCAGTAGCCAGCACAGAAACATCAATTTTCTACTTACATCTCCACACAAAAAAATAAAAATATTCACAAACTGTGCATTTGTTTTACACTAAAGTTGTTCCCCTTTTCTATATTTAACCATTTTTACTTGTCTTTTAAGATGTAGAAATTAAACATACTGAGTGAAGACATCCAGTTGTGCTGCACAGGAGAAACATCAAAAATGTTCTGCTGCTCTGAAACTTTAAAACCCACTAAAAGAATCAGGACAAGACAAAACAAATCTTGATAATTTGTTGCAGCAGTTTCAAAAATAACAGGGAAAGGTTTGTTTGAAAGTGATGCTTCACTCTCAGTTTGTGGTTTGTTCTTCCAGTAAGTGCTGCAGATGTGTAGAGCAGGAAGTGATGAGCTGTTACGTGTTGGTTGTAGGAGTGATTTCTCAAGAACAGACCTAATTTCCCCTGAGGACTACTTATTTCTGTCACAGGTATTTCACCTCCCTCCCTGGATCGGATATGACAGCCCATCGTTAAAATGTTCCTGAGATTAATAAATGAATAAATAAAAAGCTTTATCACAGTATAGCACATTCTTTCATGGAAGTTTTGGAGCAGTTAAAAGTCACATCTGTGCTGCTTCAAACGAGAAACAGCACAGCTCACTTCAGGATTATGTGCACTTCTTGGCTAACAAACAAGTCAGGACTGGTGTGTGATCAAACACACGTGTGTACGCAACCCCATAGTGACGTGGCTGTAGCCTCGCATAGCACACGCCTGTGTCATCATTTTCCACCTTCCTGCAGCAACCATGTGTCGCAACTACTAATTTCCTGCATCTTCATCATCAACCTCAGAATAACTGGAAAGAGAGATAAAAACAGAAGAAGTGTCTCTGCTGAAATTGTGCAAGTGAGAATGTTGCAAAACCCATATTTTTAGGGTGTGTAGTATCCTGTTACAAACAGGGAACAGCCTCCATAGCACTGTGTAAGCAGCTGGATATAAAACACATGACAAAGGAGTATTGCTGGGGTGACATATGTTCACTTCTTAATCGTTCTTAATGCTATCTGCTCTGAAAATATAAGAGTATATAGAGATCTGTTGTGTGATGTAAAAGTGTAAAGCTCACAGTTTAACCACCTAATATTCCACAAATTATTCTTGTCACATGTGTTAAAGCAAATGGTTTTCAACTCTCCCACAGCTCCCCAGGGTGAGGAGGGCCCCTTCAACATGAGAAGTGAGGAGTGAGGAGAGGATACTGCAGGGAAAGGTGCATGCAGGTGTTCTGAAAACTGCAGAGTTAGTTATTATGGTTGCTGCCGACTAGGTCCACAACACAGTCAGGAGTTGCAGAGGCAGCGTTCATGACATAAAGCCATATCAGGCTGTGATATCCATCACAACTGTTATCGTCCATATGCCCCACACCTAAGGTGACAGCATTAGCAATTAGTCATTACTTTTGTGGGAATATAACAGGTGTCAAAACGTGACTTTAAGCAGAAAAAGAGCCTGTTCTGAAAGTAATTTTAAAATGTGTGATTGTTGTAACTTTTCAGATTGTACAGTGTTGTTAATTCTAACATAAGTTCGTCTCTAGACACTTTAACTGCAAATCTTGTTGTTGTAAAAAGGAGCACTCATTCATGGCTGGTTTGGACAAGCAGTGGATTTACATCCTCCAGCTGGAGACACCCCCTCCTCCCACCTCCTTCTCGAGCTCTCCTGACCCCTCCACAGCCAAAGCACAAAGGGTGTGGGACTCTCTTATCTCAGACCTGGGCCTGAATTGTAATGCTTTCCTGGGAAACCTCTACTCCAGTGGGAAAGGACAACAGATCCTTTGTGTTCCTGCTCTTCCCCCCCTTGAACCCCTACAACCCGCCCCCTCCTTCATGTCAAGCCTACAGAGACCACTGCCATTAGTTGACCACCCTCCTCCTCACCCTGTCTTTCTGTGTCTCGCTCTCTCTCTGCGGTGTCTTAAAAATCCTTCCTCCTCCACCTGCAGCAGGCACAGATCCAAAAGGCTGATGGCTCTACTGTATGCTTGATGAATAGTATTTCAGCCCATAGTCAACAGGCCTCTGCCGTTCTCCCTTGTTTGAGAAACAAAGGCAGTTCCACCTGTCCCACTTCATTCAATAGCTGAATGAAGTGACCTCTTATTCTGGGATGTTTGTTCAGCAGGTCTGCTGTAACGCTAGCTGCCCCAGATTTAACCAAACCCTAAATCACCCCCACTGTTCTCAGAAAACTCAGACCCCAGAGGAAACCCACTGGTTGATGTTCCGAGTAGAACTTGACCTGGAAACACAGGCCTGGTTTGGTCCCACTGATGCAAAGTCAGCTGAGACAAACAGCTTTTTAACAGCCTCAACTAAGACATATTTGCCACATATATATTTTTTGTCTTACTCTTAAATCCATGGTTGACCCTAAACCAGTACGTTAAGGCTGCATACAACCAAAGAAAACTATGTCTGTATTTGCCCCATCAAGTAAAAATGATTTAAAACCATCAAAACATTGCAGGTTTCCCTTTTGCTGTGGGTCATAGCCCTGTATTTTTAGTCATGGTAGCAGTATGGCCCTAAGGATGGCAATGTCAGTCTACCACTTTGGTCCACATGGAATGAAAAATTACATATAGGCTCTTAAAAACCTCTAAAACCTGCATGGGTAAAGTTAAAATGGTGTCTCTCAGCTGCTTGCCTTTTATGGCTTATGATTTTCTAGTCTCTCCAGCGTCTACTGCAGAATCAGTTGAGCACTAGTTTCTTCTCTAATACATTTTGAAACTGTACCTCTTGAATCATTGTCCAAGCACTAGCTGCCTTCTCAACCCTCTGCCAGCTAAACTCTCTAAAGATCTCTGGCCAGTCTTGGGACCCGCAGTGCTGAATATTTAATATTAATATATTTAATCACTGACGACTATCTTGTTCCTACTAGCTTTAATACAGCTGTGGTTAAACCTTTACTTAGGAAACCACACCTTAATCTAAGGTCTCTAAGTAACTAGTGGCTTTAGAACACCTCATTCTTTTCAGAAATACTAGAAAGAGTTGTGTCCTAGCAGCTTTCTGCCCATTTCAGGCTGAAATAGCATTTGATCTTCTATGGCTTCAGGTTCCACCTCTGCACTCCTCTTACTCGATCTCAGTGTGGTCTTCGATAACACACACTATTTCATATTCATCAACCAATTGGAAAACAAATTTGGCCCTCAGCTGGTTAAAATCCTACTTGTCTGTTAGAACTTGCTGTATCTCCCATAATAATACCATATCAACATATTCTGATGTGAAAGTACCACAGGGCTCTGTTCTTGGCCCCCTGCTTTTTTCTCTTTTTATTTCACCTCTTTTTTTTTCACTGCTACGCCGATGATACCCAAGTGATGTGCCCATAAAGGCTGATGACTCTTCTCAAATCCTAGAGTTAGAGCTTTGTCTGTCTGTTGTGAATAACTGGATGTCTTGAAACTTCCTGCTTCTTTGGTCAGATAAAACAGCCTGTTATAGATACCAGTTGATCAAGTAACAAAATCCTTTGACAACTAAGAATGTGTGTGTCACATTTAACCCTGCTCTCTCTATCAGCACATTAAAGACAACACCAAGACTACCCTCTTTCACCCGCTGGTACTGAAAGTCATCTAATGGTTCAGAATACTGCTGCAAGATTGTTGAGTAAATCTAGAAAATTTGACCAATTTAACTGCGAATTTAGCCTCCCTTCACTGGCTTCCTATCCAAGTCAGATCAGACTTTAAAAAAAAGTGCATCTGATGACTAAATTTGAACCTGTCTGCTCTCCTTAATCCTTATATCCCATCCCATGCTCTGCTCTGAGCCCTGTCTGTCCCCAGAGTTAAATCCAAACTTAAAACCCAACATTACACTTAACTTTCAGTTAGTGCCTTATTCTCGCTGTTGCTCTCTGCAGGTATTTCTGTCACTGATCTGTGATGGCATGCCTCCTGCTGCCCCCATGATGCTGCTCAATACCTGTTGTTGCATTTTAAATCTATTAGTCTTACTGCTAGTCTTATTGCTATTAGTATTGTCACCATTCTAATAGTAATATATAATTTTTTAAATGATGTGTTCTCCCTCCCTCTCTCTGACTTTATCCAGCCGGTCGAGGCAGATGGCCGTCCACCCTGACTCTGGTTCTGCTTGAAATTTCTGCCTCTTAAAAGGAAGTTTTTCCTTGACTCTGTCACCTAGTGCCACTATAAAAAATAAAACTGACATGAGTAGAGAAGAACACACTGAATCAGAAGGTAAGTGTGGTATTCGAGATGGGCCTTGTGCCATTAAAAGGTTGTCTCTATTTTAATGCCTCTAGTATTTCATTACAGTCCATCTCTGTCTCCTCCATCACTTCAGGTTATATTTGGCTCAAACAGAATTTGGCCATTTGGGTCACTGCTGCCTCTAATGCTGGAGTACTTCTTGTCAAGGCTTTTTACTCTCAGAACGTAGGTATCACATGAAGGTTAGTGGATCTTCAAACTGATCTTCCATTTACCTGATGGCTGCTGGCTTCCACTCCATCCCTGACAGAGCGTGACATGAATGTACTTTTATGAAGTGCATTAGTCTTTCAAAGCTGAGAGCAGCAGTAAAAATGGCTCTGCAACCATTTTTTGTTTTATTGTAACATATTTACATTTTTGTCACAAATATGGCATACAGCACCAACCCAACTTTGTTTCCAAAATTGTTTAAATCTGAACTCTAACAGTGACAGTGATGTCCTATTGTGTCCCTCCTTTATGTTACCATCCACAGTAACATGACATGGGGTTGTTAATCAAGTAATATCCAAATGAACGTGTATCAAGGTTATTTTCATGGATGGATTGGTGAAAGCAGAACTACAGTGATGGCAAATAAAAATAGTACGTGTTTGAAGGCCATGTTGATGTCATTTACTGACCAAGCTACACTTGCCTCTGCAAATATTTGTGTTAGTTTGCTGCCCAATGTCGCAGAGAAGTCTTACTCCTCATGTAAAGTCTCAAACAAAGAACTGACGCACTACATTTATCTGATATCCTGTATGAGTGGAAGGAAACCCTCACAGTACTGATTAACTTTACTGATTCTCATTTAGGATTACTCACAATAAGCCTGACAATATATTATCTCTGACTATATTATATCTCTGGTGTCTCAATAAAGTGACTGGATAATCACTGAATGGTAAGCAGATGTTTTGTATGATGGGAATATGAAATTCTAATCTGTGAGAGTGTTAGTAGAAAAGATCAGTTACAATAATCAGATCAGTGATGGATTAAAGTGGAAAAAATAAAGGAACAGGAACTTGAGGATTTGAGAATTCACTTCATTTAATCAGAGGGATTTTACAAACACGACGGGACCACTTCAGTCCCCATTTTAATTTTTTACACGCTCATCCCTCCCTGCATTTTAATATCAGCTCACAGTTGGGAGGGTAAGAGGGGCTTTTGACAGATTACATTCCTGGCTTGGAGGGGATCCTTGTGTAATTTCTCAATGATTCATGGAGAGCAGCTCATTCTATAATTCAAGAGTTGGAGGTTGTGAATATGAACCACCTGCTGTGAAACAGGAGGAGACTCATTTTCAACCCTTTCAACCCTTCCTCATTCCCCACCCTACAACACGCTCCTAATGAACCGGAGCTGTGTTAGTGTCCTGCAGAAATCAACCACACACACTGGAGTTAAACTGTTAAACTCTTTGTTAGCTGGAATAAGAATAAAAATTAGAAATGTGAACCACAAATCTAACTTGAGAAATCAAATTATACTACAGGTGTTCTTGTCTGTTGACATGGATACTCTGGATTTTCATTCTATGTGCTAACCCATAAATGACCATGGTGAATTTGGGCTAAGAAATCCAGGAAATCCCCTCAACAACAACTTTCTGCTTTGATCAAACCTGATCAACGTGATCCTTGTCAAGAGCCACATCCCTGCTCCTATAAGCAGCCTCACTAGCATTAACTCTGTGTGTTTTCTCCATGAAGGTTTCTTTCGTGTATTTATGACAAGATGTAACATGTTCCTGCGATTTTCTGTCCATATCTGAAGATGAATGGCATCTTCTGTGCTGAATAAGACCTCACTATTGTCATGTTGGGAAGTCATGTTCACTCTTGATGGTGTAAATCTCCTTTCAGTGTAAATGGTTGCTTAATAACCATTTTATGAGCTCATCTTGTCTCCTCACATACTTTACATGAGAAGACAGAGGGAGGAAAGTGCTGCTTAACTCATCAGTAACCTAACAACTGTAAGGTGAACTAGCTAGGTTCAGTCTACTCACCAATACTGAACGACTGCGATTGTTAGTTGTTTGACAAGTACTGACTTTTACTTTTATCAAGTAAAATGCCAAATATTATCTGGTTCCAGCTTCTCAAATGTGAGGATTTTTTAAACTGCTGGTTGGACAAAATAAGCATCAGTTTCATCACTTTACAATCTGTTATATGTTACTCACATTATTGTGACCACTGTGTCAGTAGCTGCCAGTCTTAAATACTGTGCATGTATTTAGTCATCATCAATAATGCACTCTGCATGAGATCATGTCTCTGAGTGGACTCTCTCTGGAGGATATGGGTGGTTTTAAATTTCATCCCCTGTATTTCTGCAGACCAGCTGATGTTACAAGTTCAGGACCGGCTATTAGTACCAAACACACAGTACAGTGGGTTTATTTAGCTTTCTAATGTGGAGATAATATTGTGGAAAATCTGGACACTTCAAAGACTCGTAGACACATAGGAAACAGTCAGGGATATTTTTGTGGGGTGAGGGGTAAAGACTGACAAACGTCCACATTTCAGGACCACAGGAAGATGTGAATCTTCCTTTAATGGGGTCTTACATAAAAAATCATCTCAGAATAACTTTGTAACAGGATATTTATGTTTTTAAAAAAAGAAGGTCATGTAGTTTAAAAGCTCTTAATGTACTTGTCCCTCAAACACCATAAAGCAGTGGTAGAAAAATCTGTTTGAGTCATTGAATTCTCCTCTGAGAGTTGAGTTACGAGCAGTAAAAGAAGGCACACACCTCACACCAAACACAACAGCTGATATTCCCATTTTTTTCCTACCCACTGTGCTTTTAACAGGCACATCAAATCACCATTTAAACTAATCCATATGTTCTTCTGCCAAAGGCCTGTGGCTGTTTTACCATCCAGAATATAAGGCAGCTGCAGCTTACTGCTGCTTTAGACCAACATGTTCAAGTCTAGATAAACTGTCTTTCTGCAGCAGTGTTCTCAGAATTAGTCAGTGTCTGGCAGCCACAGCCTGTGGTACAAGTGTAGATTACACGATATTAAAATGATGCAATCGCTTCCTAAATGACTTAACCAAACAAAGCTGAAGGGCTTTTTGTGCAGAGACTCGGGCAGGGGATCAGATCTGATCGGCCTCAAACACATGACTCAGTGCAGTAGTTGGCCATATTTGTATATTTCATGATTGTTGTAGGTAGGATATTGAAACACAGTGGTTTCCAACCTTTTTAGTCAGACTGCTCCCATAGTCCTATCAGATGAATTCAAGTAATCTCACGGTCAAACTTCCCTCCACATACCTCCAAACAACTGCAGATGTCCTGGTTGAAGTAATCTAACCCTGGCTGAGAGTCAGTGTAGATTAAAACTCAACTCTATTAAGAAAAGAAAAAGAAAACATGTTGCTCATAAGAGAGCAAAGAACTTTTATTTCAAAGGGAGCAAGTTTTGATCACCAACTAAATACAGTGGACACATGCCTGAGGGCCCCAGACCTCCAAGGACCACGAAAGCTCCAGGTTCAGAGTAAGATAGCCAGTTTGTGCAATTTTAAAATCAACACTGAGTAATAACTGTGACAATATTGGAGTAGCAATATCACCCATTATTTCACCTTTCGTACTCTGTGTCTAAATCATTAATTAACAGGGGCACAGCAGTTCATTTGTGCCTCAGAGTTCCTTAGTAGGTTGATTTGGCCACAAGCGTCAGTGCTCTGTGAAGCAGCAGTATGACCAAGAAATATATGGGACAAGCAGGTGGCTGTCAATGTTAACATGCACACAAAAAGCCAGCTCCTTTAGAGAACATGTTAACATACACATGAAATCAGATTTCTGCCCTACCTCCCAAAGTTTCTGAATTTCATTAAAAGCCAAATGTTCAGAGGTGGAAACTGACTTATTTGGACTTGAAGTGGCTGCTTAGTATCTTTGCAAAACACATGAAATTCTTTTGAATATGAGGATGCATCTCTGTGTGCAATGCTCTCTTGTTTCCTTCAGCCACTCTCCCATCACAGTCACACACTCCCTGGCTAAAGTCACTGTTGTGCACATGCTCACATGTAAAAAGCAGCTTAGAGAATTCAGTACGTGATGTATATTTGGACAAGAAATCATCTTACAGGAGAAGTGTAGCTGGGGAAAAAAATCCATCTTCTCTAATCTGATCACAGAAAACAGGTTTGTGGTTGATTAGATACTAGAGATCAGATCAGTGCAGGAACCCGACAGGAACCTGGTTAGAGAAGTGTTTGTAAACGTCCTGATTATTGGCAACACTGCTTCATTTTTCAGTGTTTCCCTTTAAACACAGCTCTTATCTGAGACAGTGGGATGGCTAATGTTTTCTAAATTAGAATGAGTCAGTCTCTTTTGTGCAACTTTTTCTAAGAGGAAAAAAAAGACTGGCCTAAATCTAAACCACTTTACCTCCAGAGCCTGGGGGGGGGGGGGGCTCTGTCCTGTGGAGGCAAAGAGCTTTTACTTTGGAGGGAAAGTGACATGAGTGCTGTTTCAAGCAGCAGGATGACCACGAAACATGGACTCACTCAGCTGGACAAAACCAAAGGTTAGAAAAACAACTTCACCCAGCGGTATGAGACAGACTGACTCTTTCATGACCTCTTTGATACATATGGGCTTTAAAGGACAGAGTTTCCCACAGAGCGCTCACTTTCTATCCTTGCTCTTTATACTCTTTTTAAAGCTCTGCTCATTAATTAGCTCACTCGGCTTAGTGTGTGATATCAGTGTCAGAGAGATCAGCTGCTTGTGTTATTAAATTCCTAATGAGAGTCACTGAAGAGACCCTGATATTACAGGAGGACACACACTTCCACTAATGGCCTGAACAACATTAAAGTCTGATACAAAGAATCACCAACAGCCCTGTTTCTCTGCTGTCATTTTACATACACTGCATTTTATTTAACATTTTTCTTTTTATAGCTTTACTCTTATTTATTTGATGTATTTTACCATGTTTTATTTTTTATGTTCAGGTCTCTGTGCTCTGTGAGAGAAGGCGACTAAGAAGAAAACTAAGAGAGGATGAAGATGTCCTAGTCATCTACGAGAGAACACTGAGGACAGAGCCTCATGATTTTTTTTCCTCTCTCAATTGGGCAAGTACATCTTCCTCTTCTCACTTATCTGTCATGCAAATTAAAGGTTTTCTACGTCAGAAACTTAATGGGTGATGGAAACACCATTTCAAAATAAGTGCAGTAACTTAAAAAAGGCAAAGCTCAAGCAAGTGTAAAACCTTTTGCACAAGAGAGGAAGTTTTGAATTTTGCCATGGAAACACAGCTACGGTCAGCTGCTGTAAACAGGTGTGTGTTTTAATTCAATGATGAAATGCTGTTGATTTGAGTGAATCCTGAACACAGCACTTGATAATATCCTCTGGGCACCATGATTCACTGATATCTCTGTCACAGACACAGGAAACAAACTGTTTCCATAAACAACGATGAAACTATTCTAACATTATTCTGATGAAGCACTTTACACTCCACCCATTTCACCCTCAGTTACTCCTCTCAGCGTCCATCTTTGTGTGCCATGTGAATGCAGGGGGGTGGCTGACTGACAAACAAGTGCCGCCCCTATGGATGTGTGTGTGTGTGTGTGTGTGTGTGTGTGTGTGTGGTGGGGGGTGACATTCCTATATCTCTGAAACAGTCCAACAGCCACAGACAGCTGGACAGGAACCAGCTGACCGGTTGCTATGTGAACGCCTTTCTTTGCTTTCATCCCAAAACAATTGATGGTGACCGACTCAGTGGCCCTTTAATCCACTCCTCCTGTGACAGAGCAGCAGAGTCACAGTCTGACCTCAGATCTTTGTTCAGGCTGTTTGAGCTGAAGCTGTCTGCTGCAGCTTATGTTTCATTACACTCCTGTTAGCTGAGCTTTACTGCCAGCAGATAGTGTTTCTCCCTTGAAGTAGCTTTTTGAAACTTTGGACAGTATGTTTGATAGAGAGCTGAAAAAGGCAGATCTCATCTTTCACAGCTGAATGGATATCAAGAGGCAAAACACTATAATGATACCAGTACAACAGCCATGCAAAAGATGCCATGTGAAACACAGAGTGTTAAGTATTCAACAAAGAGGATTTTATTAAGAGAATAACTAAAGTTGTAGAAGCAGCTCGTCCATCCCTCTCCTACAGCAAAGACATTTCTTAAGCTCTGACTACCTGCACACATGAATAACACAAAGTATTTACTGATACAGCTCTCAGAAACTTTGATTTTCTTGGTCTAATGGCTCATGTTGTGGTAACAGTCTTTCTGGGCCAAGACCATTACATACCCTGTAGTTCTGAATGTATCCACTACACTAAAATTGCTCCACAGTCTGGTGCTGTACCAGGGGGTTTGGACACCCTGTTTGTTCGAGGTGGAGGGATACCTGTACAGGCCAACCAGGCACTGGCCCATAGGGTTTAGGGCCCCCCTCTGTCAGTGCCTCTGAAATTACCTTTAACTTCTGTAGGAAAGTTGATAAATAGATGAACAAAGAGACGCAAAACTACTACAATAAGACATCCATTTCAGTCTGCATGCTTTGTTCCTTTATTGGACTGGTGGAAGACCTTTTACATTTTTGTGCCTCTATCTGTTCTCTCTACTGCTGTGTATTTTCCATTCACTGAAATAAACAGAGTGAAATCCAAAGGTGACAGGGTGAAGGAGAAGGGGGGGGGGTTTATGAGTATTGTGGAGAAACGTGAATCAATTACAACATCTGTGTGAGGAAGAGCCCTTTTTACAGTCTTATGGAGTCATAATGCTGCCCTCATCCCTCACACTCAGAGCTGAAAGCTGCTGTGTCCTCAGACGAGCACTCAGCTCATGATAATGACCATGAGTCAAGTGACCACACACACACACACACAGGAACCGAAACCTGCTGCAGCAGAAGCAGCGAGGAATAACCCCGTCCACGCCTCGGACTCTCCTCCTTCCCGCCGAGAGGTGATAATGACTTCTTGATATCATCGGCGAGGTGTGAAGCTTGGAATCGCACATTTGAAGGGTTTAATGTGCTTTTCCTCTTTCACATGCCAGTTTCCTCTTTCCACATGCAGAGCGTTACCATGGCAACGGCCTAAACTGTCAGCATAAAGACAAAGACTTAAATGAGATTAGGGAAACAGATCCACACTGGATGGAGACAGGAGTCAGCCATGAAGATAAAATATGAATGTTTAGCTTTACGTCTCCAAATGTAGCTAAAGCGTAAGAAAACGCGCTGCCTCGAATAGGGATTTCATGACCATCCATATCTGAGTCAAGTGTAAACACTTGTGAAGAGTCTCTTTGCCTCCATTTGCACCTCAGCAGGGTGCAGAGAGTGGAAATCTCAGCAGCATCAGCTGTTCACAGTAAACACCCAGTTTTACACCTTTAATGACCAGAAATCTTTTCCTCTTTCATAAAAACGCCACCTGACATCAACTCCGTGAAATTTTGTAGCAAAAATCAGTTCATCTCAGTGGAGCCACAAAGATCAGTGGATGTGTTTACAAGGGTAAAGTACATCAGTCAACTTGAGCCGTCTTGACCTTGGAGGGTACAGAGAGCTGAAGAGTCCACAAGGGACGAAGCTATCGTAGCTTAAAGTGAACGTATCGACCAGTTAGCGATGAGCTAGCTAGCTTTTTAAATGTATATAGCACTTTTCTAGACATGTCAACAACTCAAAGCAGTTTGGGATTTCAGTATCTTGCCTGAAGGATGCTTCAGTAACTATGAAGTCAGGAGGTGAATGAGGTGCAACAAACATTTCAATCAAAAAACAAATTTGATTTCATTTGTTTGCTGTAATGTTAGAATGTGTAGACAGTAATGCTGTACATGCATCTCTGCAAAGAGCACTGTGCTTACTGTCTTATTTTTGACTGGTGTTAAGTTAGATTCAATTATTCTTTTAACCTGAAAAGTTTAAATTGCTGAACCGTATTTTAACCCTGAGTAATATTTGCACATTCATCTCAGGCAGCTTACACTCCAACAGCAGCCTGTGTGCAGCCCTCAACTTTTTCATCAGCTCAGATCTTTACTCATCTGGACTGTGGTGGCTGCACAGTCAGAACACTGCTCAGGAAAACTTCAGGTAACTGGTAAAATAAAACTGAGGAGGACAAAAAGAGTTTTGTTATGTGCATGTTGTGGTGTTTTCTTTGTGTGAGGTTTATTTGAAGGAGGGAATGGGAACTTCTCTATCTAATGTATATAAATCAAGACAGATTGTTTCTGAACTAGATCACTGAACTGGGGTAAACCCAGAAACACGCTGCATCATGTGGTTTATGGCTCCTCCAGCGTGAGTGAGGTGGAAAATTAATGCTGAGCAAATAGGCTGAGGTTTCTGATGAATCACCGTTCAGTCTGACCTTAACCCAGTACTTTTAATTTCCTCAAATTCACCAGGGTCGGAGTCATTGTTGCTATAACCACACTATGTTTGGATAACCACAGTCAACAACTTCCTCCAGTGAAGCCAACAGGCCTTTGTCAAACACTACAAGCTTTTCCATCGACAGACAAACTGACCCACAGCTCCACACAGACAACTCCGTCACTGAGACCAAACAAAGCCTGAGCTGTTTCCATGTCTCAGCAGCTGACCAGTGAGTTTCCAGCTGATATCATAAACACTGCTCCTATAAAAGCTTCGCCTCCACTTGTGAGTTGTCCAGTCGCCTGCTAACACTGACCCCCCCAGTATACAAAAGGAGATATTCTTGTCATCAACACAAAGCTCATTTGGCTGTGTCCTTGGTTCTTGCTAATATCTTAAGCATCACATTAAAACCTGGTTCTCAGTATATTTTGAACTGAGTGTGTTATCATTATATAATATAGCCATCTGTGGTTGTGGATATATTTATATTGTATTATAAGTGAGATCAGTAGTGTCCTACCTCATAAATCAGCCTTAGCAGTGGAGCTACTGTATGTAATGTAAAGTTTTGTCCTGAGTGAGGCGCTAGACTTAGGATGAAGGTGGAGTCCTCAAAATCTAAGGTTCACCCTGTGGGGAGCAGGAACTTTACAAACTTTGATACTCCTTGTGTAGTGACGTTTGTCACCAAATCCTCCTGTGGAGACTGGAAATCCACAGTTCATTTCATGGAAATCTTCAGTATTTTTGGAGGTGCCTTTGTGATGCTTTGACTAAAATGATGACCAGGGGGATTTTTTCAGTTCTGTTTTTAGAGGGACATTTGGAAATGCACAATATTGTTAGCAGATGACACATCATGTGATTAACTCAAACCTTAGTTTCTGTTTTTTCCCTCTTCAGTTGATGGTGACTTATGTTTTTAAACAAACAAATGTTGGTGCCTCAGTCACCCAGAGCTTGGGTATTTGATAATCTTATTAAGTATAGAACACTGGTGGGGTCTTGTTGCTTCTGGCTCCTTGGACCATCGACTACCTCACCAACAGACCACAGGATGTGAGGTTCGTGACTGTGTGTCTGATGTGGTCTGCAGCACGGGGGCTCCACAGGGTACAGTACTGTCCCCCTTCCTCCTTCACTCTGTACACATCGGACCTCAGACACAACACTGACAGCTGCCACCTCCAGAAGTTCTGACAACACAGCCATTGTTGGGTGTGTCTCTCAGGGGAACGATCTGAGTACTGGTCTGTTGGTGTAGTGGATCCTCAGAGAGAGACAGGAAGAGACTGAATATGCTGGTCAGTCCTGGACTGCTCTCTAGACTCCACTGAGGATGTTGGCTAAGCTAACATCCATCATGGACAACCCCTCCCACCCCCTGCATGAGACTGTGGGTGACCTGAGTAGCTCCTTCAGCAACAGACTGCTGCACCCACAGTGCAAGAAGGTCATTAATTTACTGCCATCAGACTGTACAACAATAAACCTGCACTCACACTTTATCTACCTCACTGATCACCTTTTTCTGTAAAACAAACCACACATGTTTATTACAGAGTTTTATGCTGCTTTTGCACTTTTATCCTTCTGTGCCTTTTTAATATTTTTAATCTTTTCTATTCTTCACTCGTTTGTTCTCACTGCTGCTGTAACGAGTCAATTTCCCACAAGTGGGATAAAATAAAGTCTATCATCTTCAGGAACCAGTGAGATGATGAAATTTGATCTGGGCTGATCTCCACATTTAAACAATCAGCACTTTTTTACCCCACCCTGCAGTATGGACAAGTGGAACAACTTTGTCCGACCACTTGTCATACATACTCACTGTTCGAGCACAATCCAGCCTTAAGAGGCTGCAGCTACTAGCAGCTCTGCGACACTCTTTTCAAATGCTTCCTTTCAGGTTAGTTACTCAAAAAGCTTTAGAAAAGTGTTACAAAGCCTTTTTCCAGTCTCTACTGCCATTATTCTTAAGTTGAGAGAATTGTCATTAGCCACTAATAGCCCTTCTGGATTAATGTAGCACCAACAATGTGTTACATCCTGTAATGTCATCAAGGACAATTATCTTCCAACCACCTTATTAGCACAGAGGAAGAGTGTAAGAAGTGCAAAATGTTTTCATTTTCTTAATTCTCAGTTTCTTTCCTCTTACAGAGCATGGAGTGATACTGAGGTCAGAGAAGAGGAGCACAGTCAGTCTTTTCTAATAAAAAGCACCATCCCATGTTGATCAAAAACATGTGTATAATTTGTCTCGTTCAACTCTTTGTTACCCGACATGAAATTAAATGTGGTGTTCAAGTTTATTTTCTGACTTTGATTTTGTTTCATCACCAGATGAGATGTTGCTGCTCTGTTTTTAACAAGCCTCTGCTCTGGTTTGCAGCCTTCATGTCTTTTAATGAAATTAAGTTCAAAACGGCCACATTCATTTGACTTTTAATAGATTCCAGCTCTGTGCGTTATATAAGACGAGGGGGGTCATGATTAGATTAAACTGTAACCGAACCAGCTCCTCTCGCTGTGTTTCATTAAGTCAGTTACAAGCCACTGACATGTCAGGGATTTCACGAGAGAGAGAGAGAGAGACTCTTTCTGAGGAGGACATGAAAACAGTTCTGGAGCTTATTAGCCCAAATCATCAATTAGCTTAAAACACTTTGTAGTTAATGTTCAAACGTCCTGCAGGAACACCGGAGTGTTTGTCTGTGTGTCTGTTTACTCTCAATCTGCTGAAACGTTTAAAGGTTAATGTTCACACTCCTCCAGAGACTCAAACAGAAACAAGTGGCTGTTGGAAGCAGTAAAAGTCAGCTTGTGTTTACTCTGCCAGGCTGAGCCCCAGTGTGCTTTGACCTTTGACCTCACCCATCCCCCCTCCATCAGCCAACAGGCTGCAGTCTTCCAGAGAGCTTAGTACAACAGTCAACCCCTGCCATGGTTCTTTCCCCCTTAGACAGTGAAAACTCACTTTTCTTCTTCTTGTAGTCAGGAAGTGCTCAGTGTTAATGTTTTACTTCATTTATACAAACGTTAAAAGAAAATTAACTGTCAGTTTCTTATCATGGTAAATTGTATCAATAGTTACATATACAATGAAAAGCAGTACATTCACATGTGGTTTAACTATGGGGTCATTGTGCTTGAAAATGAGTTGCTGTACATTATACATTTCACTCAGTTTTAGGTCATATTTCAGATTCTATTCCCCAAATTCATTTCTCAGGAAGAGCAGGGTTTTTGAGGGAACCATCCTGTTAAAAATCAGTGATGTTAATATTAGTTTCATTTATTCAGAGTCTGCTGCTACATCAGTGCTCTTTACACTGCATGTAAAATCTGCTCACCATACCATGGCTATGGAGGAACTGCAGCAGTCACTTAAGTATTTGTATATTGAGGACACCTTCTCTAGATATAGTTCCAGTTCCTAGTTTGTCAGATTTGATGTACACCCATAAAGTGAAATTGACACTGTAGCTGAACACTGTCTCCATTTCCCCCATAATCGGCATTAAATTAGAAAAAACTGTGGGACTCATGAGGAGCAGTGAGTCTTATGGACTGCAGCCTGATGACGGAGTATTGTTTTCTGTCTGTGGAGCTGATACTCAGACACAACATGAGATACACACTTTATTTAGTTTCTTTCCCTTTCTTTGGAAAAACATCACAGGTTTACAGTGTTTAATTTTGAGGATCTGACCACTGAAGCAGTAACAGACAACGTTGTCTCTGTAAAGTGATTTTCCACATGTCAGGCAGTTACAGAATTTGAAACGTCGCTGTCAGGACGACTAAACATCACATGTCACTGCAGCAAACAGAAGCCTCTGACACAGGAACACTTCACATTTCAGAGTGTGTTGAGTGGAAACAGAGAAGGAGATCCTCTGAAGTGAAATGGTTTACAGCTTCATTCTGATGTGAAACTACACTATTTATTCCAGCAGTGCCAAGGCAAGAAATGAAAGTTCAAGCAAAGTTCAAGTTAAGCAGTAGCAGAACAACAAGAGGTGAAGACAGGTCTTTGGAAAGAGATGGCGATTTAAACTGATGCATTTCTGACGAAAAAGGCGTTGGATTCAGGGTCACTGAAGCTCCTTCAAACAAAGCTTTTCAGGCTTTGTTGAGCAGAACTTCCTCCTGTTGTAAAGTCCACACCTGCAAAGGTAATGGATCAAAGTCTTAATAACTGGGGCACAGGACCAGGTGTGCAGAAAACAGGCAATAAACCCATTAGACAGAGCAGCTCATAAACACAGTGGGTGTTTGTGAGTTTTCATGCACTTCAAGTTGTCGGTTTTCTGCAGAAGCCTCATCTGCTGAAGGATGATTGTTTAGAGGTCCAGTTTCAGGTTAGACCAGTGTGTTTTCTTACGACTGTAACTGGTTGTTGAATTCTTGAAGCAGATGTTATTCAACAAACTGAGGCTGTAAGCAAATTTAGACACAACCCTCAGCGCTCTAGTTATCCTGCAAATCTAATTACATTTCACCATCTGGCTGTTCTACACCAACATGATGAATAGAAGTCGCTATAACTCAATGATTGTGACTCTGACTTTGTCCAAAGCTCTCATTCTTGGGTTTGGGGTAATGTTCAAAACTCTGCTTCAACATCTAAAAATGACCACCACCACACAGAGTTAGAGGATGCTGGTGACTTCGAGGTCTGAGCTTTGGGTGTTTTCAGTAAAATGAAAGACGGAGCAGCAGTCGATCATAAAACTATAATCATTAACGACAGTCCCAGTCAGAGTCTCTCCACACACCGTTCACTCATTCAGCAGCTTTGCTCCATGGGTGCCTGTGGCCCATTGGCTGGTTCATCAGCCAATTCATCATTTACTCTAGCCCACAGTAAAACAAACAATATGACACAGACATTCATGGTTGTCAAATGGACAGTGGAGCCTTTAGTTTTGAGTGAAATGCCTTGACAACTGATAGAAAGTTAGAATGTGTGATTTATTATTTGACGATGACTTTTCTTCTAGTGGTATCTACTCAGCATGGGTCCAGGGATTAGGCTACATGCAAACAGCTGTATTCATTATTGTGGAAATGTTAAATAAACCTGTGTATATATTGTGTTTAAGACCAAACACTGATATTCCCATCAGCCTCAACTGTACGTTGTCTTGTGCTAATTAGCAAATGTTAGCATGCTCACATATGGAGCTCTGTTGGAGAGATCACTCTAGAATTGTAACATCATCATTTACTACATGCTTTAAATACTATAATGCTTAAAAAGAATTGTATCCTAACTTGAATTGTGGGCAGTGACAATTGTAGAGTTGTGTTTCCACTCATAGAACCTGTGTGTCTCTGGAAAATCCTAAAAATGTGTCCAGAGCTGTTCAAACTGAGTTCTTGATAAAGTTCCTCAACGAGATGAAGAAGCACTGAGAGCAGACAGCACAAAGAAAGTGTTCAACCATGGCAGATCCCTTTCTTCCTCCATTTCTGTAGCCAGGAACCTGGGAAATAAAAGTGAAATCAGTTTTAAAAACAACCACTAGTTCTGCATTCTGTTTGTAAATCAGAGCAGTAGTGTGGTAGTGCCAGGCTTCAGACAAACCAAGCAAACGCTCAGTGATAACAATAGATAAATGTCAGAGTCTCTGGAAAGCTGTAGGATGACAGAAATGGGAACAGAGGAGAGAGAAACAGTGAGCCGGTGAGTGGGAGGAGGCTCAGGAGCAAACAAAAACTGGGGCAACAAAAAGTCTGCTGCATTTCCATCTGAAAGATGTTTCCCCTGGAAGAACAAGGCAGCCCTTTCTGAGAGTCTGCTGGGTGCTGGCTGGGCAGGGAAGCTGGAAGACACCTCCCCTGCTGCCCCACTTTACCAAACCTTCATCAGCCCACTCTGACTTCCAGATAACCCCGGCACTCCTCTGCACACTGCAACATCAAAGTCACCACCTCAAAGCAGAGGTAACTTATTCATAAACCAATACAACACTATTCTCCCATTCATCTTGTGCTTTCAGTCTCTGCAGGAGCTGAGAAACTTATTAATAATGACTGCAGAATGGGAGGCTGAGAGCTCTACATTAACATACACTGTACTGTATATGATAAATAATCTGATGAGACTGAAAGCACAGAGTGAGGACTTAAATGTGCAACCAAAAAAAAAAAAAGGACTTTTACTTTAAAAAGGTTCAGTATACAGGTAGAGAAGTCTAAAAAGGGCTGGAGAAAATGGCTGACTGTGTGTCAGCAGGAACAAAGATGAAGTGTCACAGAGGGAAGAGAGCACACTGACTATAAACACAGGTGCAACACATTAGGGCGGGGCAAGCAATCACAGGAGCGGGAAACACGAGAAGGCAGGACGTGGGATTCGAAACGAAAAAGAGAAAAGTGACAAATAAAGCAGGGAATACTGCGACAGAGGATAGAAACAGAAAATATGATCTGATGTGTGGGAGTAGGCATAACACTAACGCTATCCACCAGAATAAATACTCTGTATTCCACCATCACCACCGTAAATGTATACAGGACTTCATCAGTGGAGACCAGAACTCACGTCCTTTTTTATGCTATTAAAACACTTTGGTCAAGTTTTGGAAATACTGTGGTTTTGGCTGAATATTAAAGTAAATATGTCCTGTCTTGTGTCAACATTGACTTTTTCAATATCGAACAAATGCTGATTTTTTAAATATTTAACCAAGACCTCCACTGTTCCCAAACAACTGCTCTGAGTCTGAAAGGAATCATAACAACACAAGTCATGCTTCAGTTGCAATGATCAGATACTGTAGTGAAACAGTGACATACTGTTGACACTGAATGTTTTGGAGATACAGTCAGTATGAACACTTTTCTACATTGCAGGTACATTCACCTCCTCGTGTTGATGAAAATATTTTATAGATGTAAATTACTAACATATAAATGGGATTTTAAGAGACAGGGTTGAATATAGTTACTGGTGAATATCACACCATCTTCATGTTTCTAAGTACAGGACTTCATTCACATGATAACAGGTGGTTGTAAATGGGGCTCAGTGAGTTTTTTTTAGCTGTAGTCACTGTTTGGTTTCCAGTCTCTTTCCACCTTCTATTTAAACATTACAGTTAAATAGTTGCTGCCATGTTGTTGTTGTTGTTGTTGTTGTTCACCACCGTGCACCAAGTGTCACTTTTTTAATCTAATATCAGTCTGATGTATATCATCTTCACAGTTCTTTGAAATAAATACAGTTTTTTTTTTATCGTGATTCAGGTCCTGGGTTCAGTCAGTCCTTCCTCAGCTTGGTGCTTCAGTTGATGACCTGACTGTCCTCACCTGGCTGCTCAGCTGCACCTGGTTAATCAGTCGTTCTTCCCAGTGTATTTAAACCTCAGCTTTCAGTTGCAGTCTGTTTGACTCTCACCTGAGGCATGTGTTGTCTGGGTGCTGGTGCTTTTTGTTTCACATTACCAACCTCATGTTCCAGTTTTTAGTCAAGAGAAGAGACAGAATGAGACCAAACCAGGTCCAGAGACCAACACACAAACACCCGTTTTCAAATGTATTAAAGAGCCTCCACAGAACACAAAGATACATGTGTACATGCACACAAACATTAAGATTTCTTTTTCTTAAGAAACCCAACCATTTGGACTCTGCTGCACTCTGAACATAAAGCATGAGCATGCATGTTTTGGTTTTTGTTTGCTACAGAAGATGGATGTCTGCTGGCAGCCTCACTGAGCTGCTGTTTGATTATGCACAGTCTGACAGGCCTCTTTTGTCATCCGATAAATGCATAATTCATCTACACTTTACAAGGCAGGAAGCGAAAAGAATGGATTATCATTTCCTGTGTGTGTGTGTGTGTGGGGTACTGTGGGGAAGACGAGTCCTGGTGCCAAGATGAATGGTCTGGACTGGTAGCGTCAGTGGCTGGAGGAGCCTCTGTCCCTGAAGGCCTTGTCTCCTTATAGAGGCATGTTTCTGCTCTCAGACTAAACTGCAGCAGCAGGGCGACACATTCATCAGTCTGCTGCTCAGCATATCACAGCAAAGGGAATAAACCAACACCAGCACATTGTGTAAAAACCTCCTCCCCCAGTACCACATATTACAACCATTCATTCTCAGACTCTTTTAGCTGAATGTGATTTCAGATCTAGCAGAGCAGCAACAGTTAGCTCCGTGGATGTCGTCACATTTGATGCATCTGTGCAGTAAATATCTGTTAATAAAAAGCCAAGATGCTTTAGAGATGGAGGTGTTTTGTTGTTTAAAACGTGTAAATGCATCTGTCTGTGTCTCAGACCTGTTTCTTAGTGGATACACTTGTATGTTCAGTAAGTGGGACAGAGCAATTTGTATGTGTAAAGAAGTAGATGATGATACCAGCATGAACATCCATCCATCCATTATCTGTAATGCTTATCCTGCAGGGTTGGAACTAATCCCAGGTGACACTGGGCGAGACAGATCGTTAGTCCATCACAGGGCCAACGTATAGAGACAAACCATTAACGCTCACATTCACTCCTATGGGCATTTCAGAGTCACAAATTAACCTAACCTCACCCCACGTCTCTGGACTGTGACCTGAGTACATTAGCACATGAATACATCTACCAGCATTTGCAGAATTTAACTCTTTTTACTGAAAATAGTTAGTGATGTGGTTCCAAGTTGGTAACAAACATTTTTTAGCAGGCAGGGTTGATGCCTCCTCTATCAGTGAAGAATTGTTAGCAGGGGGGGGGCATGGCTGCCTCATGGCCGCTTCATGGCCACAAAACACTATAAAATGCAGCATGCACAAATTCCAGCAGAAACATAAAGGCTATAAACTTCTATCTCCTGTTACATTTTCATCAGCTGAGGAGATGCAGCATTGGTTCTCGGGTCCAGACAAAGATCAGCTGATCTTATTGACAACATTGGTGCATTAGAAAATGTTTTAGGATATTCAGAGGATCAGGCTCTGCAACATGTTCCGCAATCACAGCAGAACAGCAAACCTTCTACTGACCGAGGGCCTCCGTACGTTTTGCTGCATGTCACAGAGTAGTCAGTGTACTTTACTGTAAACAGCAAATGATGCAATACTGACTGTTTTTTGTTTTTCATAATGTCCTGAAGGTGTCTGAACACTATGTGCAGTTTATTTAAAATGTTCCCAGCTGTGAGATGTTCCCATTCCTTCTCCTCTGTGGGACAACAGTATTTCCAAGCAACACTGTAAAATCAAACATTGTTTAATGTGCGTGCTGACTTTGACTTTTACTCTACTGTGTTTTACAAGTTAATGTCTGCCACGAGAGAAGAGTCTCTGCAGTCAGATGTTAGCTGAAATAACTGCGTCCACTCTGTTGTGTATTCACACTGTAGGAGACAGAGGAGGTTATCACTGGGTGACAGCAGCTTCATCCCTCAGATGAAGGGGCTCTGGCACTGAAAACAGTGACATACCCACACATGCAGCACATACAGAGTGTGGAGGAGGCAGAACAATAAGAGCATGACCTATATATGCCAGGGACACCAGAACAATGCACAGCTTATCAGCCGTCTGAACACACAGTAACAGCTGCAGGAGCGAGAAAGAGCTGATCCACTGGGGACAGCAGCTCTGTGATGAACGTCCTACACACTCCAAGTCTCAACATGTTTAATGAAACCAGAGATGTAAAGTAACTGAGTCCATGTGCGACGTTCAAGACCACTTTCGAGGCTTTGGTTGGGCACTTGAATATCTCCATTTCATGCTGCTTCGTTTCAGAAGGTCTCTACACACATGCAGGTTTAAGGACACGAGACCAGCAGCCATGTTTCCCACACGGTGGAGCCCCCACAGGAGACAATAAAAACACTCAGGAAACAGAGCTGGCTGTTCAGGTAGACAGCATTTACACTGTCAGCTTATTATCTTTTAATTTCTGCAGTGATTGAAGCAGCACAAAGACACGCTGCTCTGTAATCAGCAGCTTGTTTTGCTCCAGCAGACAGCTCTGTTCCTGCTTTAAGTAGATAATTGGAGAGCTGAGGGAGACACCAACAAAGACCAGAGGAGGAGGAAGAAAAATAAAAGGAGGTGGTGGGGAGTTCAGAGCTGCAGTCAGCAACTCAAAAACTTTGGACATGGAGTGAAGTATAAGACTGGTGAGAGCCACGTGTTTGCTTTGTCATTTGACTTGTTTCAATCATGGTCTGTACTCTGGTCGTTAGCAGGAGGACTAACCTGACCTAAACACAAGCTACAACTCTATATTCCTCTCCAGTCAACCCAAATGTGTAGTTAGTCCTCAAACCAGCACAGTTCAGTCCAAACCACAAGGTTCAGTGTGGATATGTTCAAACAGCACAGCAGTCATTTCCTCTTGTCTGCTTCCAGAAAAATGTGTTTTCTGTCAGAGTCAACAGAAAGTGGCAGGAAATTCTTATCACTTGCTGCAGTTTACAGTAATCCAGCAGCAGAGCCTGGCTATCAAGCTAGCAACATTAGCCAGCTCACTATCCCATGGTGCCAAAAGCAAAGCACATCAAAGAACAATTTTTGCTCACGAGTCTTCGTCTCAGGTAAATCTGCATCTGTTCTCGTCTTTGTGTGCAGTTATGCCTCTTAATATTTGCATTGCTTTACACACGTTTAGGATGGAGAGTTGGTCAACAGAGTGTGGGACTTTTTTACAGTGGAGATAGCCGTCATCTCATACTCATCTTTGAAACCATGACTGTGATCTTTCCCTGCCGTCAGGATCAAACAAACTCACACCAGCCCAGAAATGGACTGACCCAACACAGGTGAAGCTTTGGGGGTGAAAGTTAGTGTAAAGTGCAGCAGCTGCACATTCAGTGGTGTGTTAGGGTGGAAGACAACCACAGTGGTGGCACTAACACAACCATCCTCCTGACAGCAGCATCAGATCAGCTTATACATATGGAACTTTGAAAGGCAATGAGAAACTATGTATTTGTATGTTTCCAGGACTCGTCGAACCTTCCTGTCCTGAAACGTACCTGTTGTAATGAATTCACAGCTACTGTGTGCAGTTGACAAAAGTCAGACCTGGTTTCTGTAGACACTAAAACGGTTCCTGCAGCATAAACAAGGACAAGTTTCTCTGGAGGCGGTGTATATTTGGAGGCCGTTTGGTTTTATAGGCCACTCATGTAGCTAACTGTGCTGCACACGTGGCCTTCAGAGATTTTTCTAGCAGCAGCTTCAGCATGTTTCAAACAGGACAAATGGGTCAAATGAAGAGAGACTGTACTGATGTAAGGTGGACACCAGGGTTTGTGTCATTATGTCTGACCTCACTTTATGTGAACGTTCTTCTTCATATTAATATAAAGAGGTTGAACATACTAAAGCTTATATAAACAGTTATTGTTGCAGGACAGAACAATGAATATTGTGTTGTTAGCAAACAGACAGGTCATCATTTACTGACCTTTTACACAACAAACAACCTTCTTGCACTTCAGTGCTGTAAACCTCACTGGCACAGTGTAAACACAAACTGTGACTGAAAGATAACTGATGACTGAACAATGATTAACTCATGGTTTTATTATTGGTGTGTAGATTGTTATTGTCAAAGTCCTAACAACAGTTTGTTGGTGAAGTAAACTTAAAGCTGGAACCAAGCCACAGATGTGGCTAATTTGAATAAGAAATGACAGCATTTTATAAAGTGTAGTGTCCACTGGAGAGACACCCGCTCACTTTTATAGTTTCAGGCTGATTTCTCTAATAAAAGTCCCTCTGTTCAGTTGCTCTCTTGCTGTCCTGGCACCACACGGGGAAGTTTTTGCCCAGAGTTTTGTCTCTCAGGCCACAAACAGTCTGCCCTTCCTAGTTGGTAAAGGTTGTTGGAGCTGTACGGAGCTGCAACTAAACACTTGCAGGCACTACAGCCAACTTCATTTTTAGGTTAAAAATAATTGAATCTATATTTGACGCTGGAATTGAACATTGGTTGAAAACAGGGCAGTGGAGGGACAGTGCTGTTTGTGGTAAAGATGCAAAATACAACATTATCCATCGCAAAGCAAAGGGAAGCATGATGAATCTAATATTTGTTTGTTGCTTTGTCACAGAACCTACAGTACTGTAGTTTAAATTCAACCCCTGAGCTGAAGATACTGAACGTGTCTGAGAGATTTGGGGGGAAATGAAGCACAAGATACGCAGAATATTTGTTGGAATGGAGCAGAAAAACACAGCTTTGCTTCATCGTGTGGTGTCAGAGGAGATATAAGATACTGTTACACTGTAGAACGACGTGAAAGCGTTTGTCTGCATTTGGATAAACAAAGGAGGCAAATTAAGGGATGAAGACGTTATTCTTTGAGTCCTTGTCAGGGTAAATACAAATGTTACCACTGCAGACAACTGCAAGAGGGGAAATCTGTTTTTCTTAAATCACTGAGGCTGGATGGGGGTTGGTTCTGCTATGCTGTTGCCATAGTGACGGGTAGTCCTGAGATGACAGGGCTGTTTCGGTTTCTTTTTTTGTGAGAAACCACACTCTGTGTTTTTCTGAGCCCGTTGTCATTAAAGAGCATCAAACATTCCTCAGAATGAGCTTTTTTCTGAGGGTTTTCATGAAACAGAAGGAAGTTGGCTTCGACTCTAAATAGACTACGATTTGAAGGAACATGAAATGGCGCACTTGTTGATGTTCCTGTTTAAACCTGTTGACAGGAAATTTTAAACAGCTTTTCCTGTTGATTTCTGTGTGTGAGAGAATGATTTAACTACCAGCTAAAAATGACTCATCACTGATAATAATGTAAAAGCATAACAATTGTATGTACTCGCAATTAGACACCAGCCAGAGGGAATGCTGGATTCTGATTGGCTAGAGGGTGTGCATTATTTTTAGATAACCTCACAGATCTTATATTGTGTCATTAATCCTCACAGATGTAAGGTTTTAGTTTCAGCTGTTACCAGGCAACATCTTCTGCTGCTGGTTAAAACACTACTGTTTATTTTAAGCCTGAAAATCAGAGTGCCGATGAAATATTCACATTTAAAAGGTGCACTGCCTCAGTATGAAGCGGGGGTATACAGCCATGCTAGCTGCTAAAATATCATAGTTTAGTATGTGATTTTGACCTGATGGTGGTGCTAGATGAAAAGTTAAGGCATCACCAATTGATTACAATGTATCTACACGGAGAGCTAAAGGAAGAGTCCCAGGATCACCACAGTTATTAGGAGTCATCCTCTGAGGATGATCAACATATGTCCACCTGACAGGTAAACACTTATGGATTAAACTGGTGGATATAGTGATATATTCATGATGCTATTGTGGCTAAAAACAATATTAAATATTAACATTTCTCCCGGTGTGGTAGTAAATGTTCGATAATCAAGTCTGAACGACGCAGCAAGAAAAACTAACTCAAAACTATAGTGAGCAAAACGATGCATCTTACATCCTTACACAGACCGGCTTTAGACTCATGTGATGTATAGTCTTAGTTAACAGAGAAGTCATGGTAAATGGACTGCACTTGTATGGCTCTAGTCACTCTCATACAGCACTATAGGAAGTGCTCTAACACACACACACCAATGATACATCGGGGACAATTTGGCATCTTGCCCAAGGGTACTTCTGCACACAGACTGGAGGAGCCGGGAATCAAACCACTGACCTTCTGATTAGTGGACGACCCGCTCAACCTCCAGGACAGTCTCCTTCCTGTGGGACTGTTACCTGGGTCCTCAGGTTCAGATTTACAACCAAACTGCAGCCGTTTTATCTCTGGATATTGAAACATAACAGGAGTTGTGAGGAGGTTTTATTTTGAGCCTGTTTAAATAGAAAACATTCTCCACTAACTGTTGGAGTATTCAGTATGTCAGCTCTTTGTCTGCTCTGTCACTGGATATGAGCTTAAACAATCAGCTCAGAGAGGGTTTCCATTCTTAGAGGTCTGGAGCTATCACAGTGTCCTTGTTTGGAACAAGTAAAATAAAATGACAATCATGCGTCAAATGCTGAGTCATTTTCAGGTGATGATATAAAGGCTTCAGGTAATACTGCTCCTGTGCCGACCTGTCGATTCAATTCCTCCGAGGGTTTTATCAGGAAGAGTCTGTACAGTGGAACAAAGCAACGTCCTGTTGACTTGAAAGACCAGACTGGTGGGGTTTTTATGTGTTAGCCCATTCACTACAGAGCAGCTTTATTGCTGCTGATCTCCTATTTAAGAACATGCTGTAGTGTTTTTAGATGGAGCTTTCCTGCCTTTGCATCAGCCTACAGTTTCTGCTTATTTCAGTAAAGCTTGTGTTCTGTGTTCACTGGAGTCAAAGATAGTGTTGTGTGAAGTCAGGATTATGGCGGCAACTCATGATTATTTTCTCGGTTAATTCATTAGGTCAATAACATGTTGGAAAAATCCCTGCTGCAGTTTTCCAGAGCAAAGATCTTCAAAGTGCTTTTCTTTGTCTGAAGTTTGCTGGTTTTCCTCAGTGTCAAGTCAGTGGTCTGGACCGTTCATGTGGGCCTGGTCTGTACTCTGCAGAGGTGAGAGAGGCTGGCGACATCCTGATCATTCAGAGTGATTTACTCACATGACAAGACGTCTGGCGCTGTGGGACACGGCTGGCTCTCCAGTTTTTTTTTAGCTCTTTTAACTTTTTTAAACCTCTTTCCCTCTACTTTTTTCATTCTTATTCTATTCTATTTATATTTTGTGTCGTTTGCAAACTGTCCTGTGTGCTGTGTCTGTCTGTATAAGCTGCTGGAAACTTAATTTCCCTGAGGGAGTCATCCCAAAGGGATCAATAAAGTCTTGTCTAAGAATTTAAAACCCTCTCATACAAAATATTCATTATGTGTAAGAGTGAAGATTTATTCAGATCTTCAGTACCACAATGTAAAACTCAAATCCTACTTAAGTACAAGTCCTTTATTATTAGCTAGATGTAGCATCAGCAGTGAAGGTACTCCTCCTGCTGTAACAGTCAGGCTGATATCTGACTCTGACTTCACATAAAGACACTGCTACTAACCCTCATGAAAACTAGGTACACACAGTAATTATTTGATCACTGAACCAATCAAATGCTTCTCTGCCAACACTTAGGTTGAGATAGTTTATCAGACACATGAAGATCACAGATCACACACTACAATTATTCATGTGAGGCTACAAATTAGAGCCTAAATATGAGTCAAATGTGCCATCATGTTTCAGCCTCTGATAATAAACAGATTACTTTTAGATTGTTGTTCAGACAAAACAAGATATGAATATGTTGTCTGGGTCTTCAGGGGAAACTGATGACTGACTCTATTTACCAAACCAATTAATCACTTAATGGCAGATTAATCAGTAACTCAAACAGTTCAGCAAAGTAGAATCTAAGCGGTCAGCTTTCAGGCTGAATTGAACCTCTCACAGCAGCTGTACATTTTGCCAGTGCTGATGTTAATAAAAGAGTAGTGATGGAGAATCCATGGTACCCAGGTCTAACACTGCTGGTCCTGCTGTAAACCCTGCCATGAAGCACAACACACAGCACTGCAATGCAGATCCATAAATTTCACATTTCTGCTCCAAATGTTCACTTCATGTGCAGAAAGAAGATTAAAGCAGAAATCTGCACTCAGGCCTTTTCCACAGCTCTGTGACCTTTTGACCTCTCTTTGATCCACACCTGTGAATATGTCAGGATAAAGAAATCATGTCAGGTGAATGTTTGACAAGCTGTTTGTATTTTCCACTTCCTGCTGGCAGTGTCACATCCATCATCATCAACTTCAACCACATGTAAAGAAACAACAGTCACCAGAATCATGGATTTTAAATCTTTTAATATTCAAAAAATACTTCAATTCTGTTTTCTTAGTACATAAACCTCCTGGACCTGCTCCTCTATTAATACAGTGTAATTCTCTACTGCTTGTTAGGAAATGAAAAGTGCAAAGTAGTGGACACTCTGTCCTCAGCCCACCACGCAGAGGAAAGGCTACTTCAATGCTCCAAGAAAGAAACAGTCTGTGTGACATCCAGAATCAAACACTGATACTACAGATGTCTGTTTAGAAAAAAACAGAGCAGGGGGCACAGGTGACCCCAGCCACGTGCAAAATCAAACTTGTTTCAACAGTACATGTCCTGTGGATGGAAATAAAAAATACTAGTCCATTAGAGTCCTCAGGGAGGGACAGCAAAGGAGCTTCTTTAAAGTCTATGATAAAGCAGCAGATAAACAGGCCAGCCTGTTCCTCCTCCTCCCTGCTGTAGAAGAGTCATTTCAAGTTTCTTCTCAGTCTTTTTGGTTAAACTTTATGTTGTTTCATATCCTGCAGCCTCCTGTCTGTTCAGCAGGGCCTCACAGCATCGAACAGCTTTAATCCAAACTGAGGATGTAAAAAAATCACTGCAAAGTAAACCTGTGTGGGGCACCACTGGCAGAACCCGGATTCCTCACAGTATGAGACTAAAACACTGTCCGCAGAGTCAGCAGCTGTTACCGCTTCTTCTTCTGCTTTAAGGATTTCCTCCTCTTCAGTATCATTTCATACAGTTTGTCCATGCCCTCGTGAAGCCCCTCGCCTATTATGGCGCATGCAGGTTGGATGTGATAGGTGGTGGAGGGGGTGAGCTCGTGCAGGGCCAGCTGCTTCTCGATATCCGCCACGGGCAGAGATTTGGGCAGGTCCTGCTTGTTGGCGATGACCAGCAGCGGCGTGCCCTGGTTCTCCGCAAACTTGGTGACTTTGTGCAGTTCGGTCTTGGCCTCCTCCAGCCGGTCAACATCCACAGAGTCCACCACGTAAATGATCCCGTCGGTGCACCGGCTGTAGGACTTCCACAGGGGCCTCAGCTTCTCCTGGCCTCCCACGTCCCAGAAATGACAGCTGATGCCCTTCGCGGTGCCGTTACTCAGCTTGATCTTCTCGGTGTTGAAGCCGATCGTGGGAACCGTGTTGACAAATTCATTAAATTTGAGTCTGTAGAGAACTGTGGTCTTCCCCGCGGAGTCCAGCCCCAGCATGACGATGTGAAGAGACTGGAAGGCAGAGATGTTGGAGAAGCTGTTGCCCATTTTGGCGTCTTTTTGTCTGCAGCTGCTGGAGGGTTTAATCCACCTCCGACTCTGGAAATAAAACCGCTCCGGTGCTCAGACCCCGCTCATTAAGTCCTGGGCTGAGGGTGTAAAATTCCTCAGGTCGGGACTGAGCTCTGGACGACTGGTCGGCTCTGTTGTGGCCCTCAGCAGCAGCGGGGGACGCGGTGCGCCTCAGCAGGACGCAGCGCGCCGTTCATTAGTATTCTCCTCACGCACTCACACCCATTTGGCGAGGAAGAGGCTCCACAGTTAAAACGCTCCTGCAGGACAGTGCGGACGGAGGCAGCGCTGGAAGGACAACGATGATCACAACCTCCACCAGCCCGAACAACCCCCGTCTCCTCTGTACTGACTCAGTCCTCTGCACTGTCACGAACACAGTCACCTCTCAGGACTGTGACTGCGGTCAAACCCAGGGAAATAAGGTCCACAGAAAATCCACGGACTCGGTCACCGGCTGGTGGCGGACGCTCCTCTCCTCGCGGTCGCTGCAGCTGCTCTGTTGTGAGGCTGAGAAAACAAGACCGCAGAACAAGAGGCAGCCCCGCTACGCTCCACCCCGCCGGGACATGTGCCAATGAGGCAGCGAGCGTCTACACGAGCCACTGTGCTGATCCTGTTCCTATAGACACGCAAACACAACCACTGCAAAGTCCCTCATCTGCCGCGTGTGTTCTGTTCCTAACGGCAGACTGTAGAGATCAGTGTGATCACTGAGGTAAAGGCTCAGCACTGTCTGAGTTAACTGGTGATTAAAATGCTCCTGTGTTTTATATCATGAGAAATCCTCCACAATCAATCCTGGCCAACTGCGCCACCTCCTGGTATAAATGGACATGACCATGAAGGAAGGATGTGCAGCTGTTCAGGTCGATCACTTCTATCACACAGATAACTGAAGTTGACATTTAAAATTAGAGGAGTACATGTGTCAACACAGACATTGTTTTAACACATGGTTAAATGATAGAGTAGGACACAGTGATTACACATCAGAGACAGTCAGTGTGAATGTGGAAACCTGCACAGTTACCCACAAGTTAAACACATAAAACAACGAGGAAAACAAGTACGTATGTAGTATACGGACACGTGAACGTTTCACCCACATGTGACGGCTGAGAATCTTATTCGAAATCCTCAGGTGTGAATTCACTCAGGCCTCAGGCCTTCCACCTCCAGTCTTTGCAGCCTCACACGGACTGAGCTGCAGCCTGTCACCAACACTGTTCTCATCAACATGAAACTTCAGCACCACCCTGTGACCAAGGGAGTTAAGCTGCACAGTGTTTTAAAAGGTCTCCGTGTTCAGGTTTGTTTGTATTGTTGTGTAAAGAGATGAGAAACAATCACAAAGAGATCTCCCAACTGGACCTGTTGGACCAGTCCCAGCCTGGTCAGCTACGAACATGAACTTGGATGAGAGGTGAAACGTCTTCTAGACTATAACCAAGTCCAGTTGCTTTTGATTAAAACTTTCCTTGAGATACCTATGACCTGGATGAATGAGAATATTCACAGGCTTGAATCACAAAGAGACATTCACTCAGTGGGGGGGGTTGTTGTCTCAGTCTGTCCATGGCTGTTGGCTTCTTGGAGTTACAAAGAGCAGCTATTTATTTTGCATATTTAAAGTTGTTTATTCGGCTTTTCTTCATTACACTGAATAAACACTGTAACTATTAATAATATCCAATTTATTATTGCCAAGACCCAGATCAAAAGCCTCTAAATATAGTCCTGATCAAAACTTATTGTATTTACATACATGTGTCAAAGTACAGCTGTAGATTTTATGATCTAGTCAGGTAAATCTGAACCCTGTAGAGCTCAAAGTACAGAAACCATGAGCAGGACATGTTGCAGTAGGAGGTCTCTGCAGAAATGAAATAGTTTTTGGTTTTGTTTAGTACATTTTTAGGATGATGTGATATTACAGTGTGGGCTGTGTGGAGTCTGTATGTGTTGACAGACAGACAGAGACATTTGCATCAGACCCATCTTCAGCTCGTTTCCAGTCACTTCCTCGTCTTCCTTTTGTGTTGGTGTTTTGTAGATGCTCCATTCTTCTGAGAGCTCAGACAACACTGTCTGTCTGGCCTGTTATTCTCTCTACTTATCATACTAAAAGGAATACACGTATCTCTCCAGAGCACTTCCACCCTCACCTGCTCCTGAATAATGCAACAACCATCCCCCAAAAACATTCACAACCTGTGTCTCCCCAAAGCTGCGAGCAAACAAACAAACACCAGGAAAGTCCAGGACCAGTTCAGTGCATCTGCTTTTAATCTGAGAGTGACGCAGTAACTGTACCTGAGGTTATTAGCAAAGTGTTGAATAAACATCCAACTCCTCTGTTATGTCTTTGCTTCACATTTAAACAGCAGAACAAATCACTGATTGGTCCTTTATCATAAACACAATAGTTTGTGGCACTGATGCTGTGCGACCTTCATCCACTAGATGGCAGATAGAAGTCTACAAAGAACATCAGCACTGTCTTTCTCCCACATTCAGCTCTTAGATGTTTTTATTTCATCAGAGCAGTGTGAGCTGTGATGTGACACGACTGTGACATGAAATGTGATTTTTAATCTGTAGTTTCTGCACATTTCCTCAGCAGTGAGTTCAACAGCTGAGTGTTATGATGAAGGTGTGGTGATAAATGAGGTCTGAGCCCACACACACACACCACACACACACACACAGTTCCAGGAAGTAGCTGTAACGTGTTAGAACAAACCGTCAGGGTGCATGTGAGCACATGTTTCAGCCTCTTCAGTTTCTCCTTCATCACTATTCCACAGAGGATACCTGCAGGAGCACCACGCCGCCCACCTCCTCTTCTCTCTAAATAAATGCACACACACACATCTCTCCCTCTCCTCCTCACATACACACACACCCGTTTGTTTCCCTGTGTATGTGAGAGCCCTCTGCTGACTGCATTTATTCCCTGAAGCCTGATTCATTTCCAGGGATGTCATTACCGGGGCTGTACTGGAGGGTAAACATAAATAAACTCCATTTACTCTCTTCTCAGAGGCTGAAATAACATTCAGGATCTCTTCTCTTTTACATTGTTGGATATTGTTATCTTCACAAGAGCACAGAGGAGCCATTAACCCACCACCCACACACCACCCTTTTTAAACCAAAACAGACCTGAGTCCCTAATAAACTCTAAGTCAGACATGTTAGACATTTAGTTTCATGTTGACACTTCAGCCTGGAGATATTTAGTGGACACTTATTCATTTAAAAAATGTACCTTATTGGTACATTTCAATAAGGAAAAGAGGAAAAGCCATGTTGTTTGTTCTGTTAGTCTGTTAGCATGTTAGCACTATTCCATGTGCCTGTTTTCAGCGTGTTAAAATCCACATAATAACTCTCACTGTAAGCATGGCACATGATACTGTAGATCATTTAACATGCTAACATGCTAATATTGGCATAAAGCTGGTTTTTAAACTGGTCACATTTGACAAGTTCAAACTCTGCTCTGCCAGTGAATTAAAGGCCCCACATGTGTGTGAAGCACATATTTAACACTATGATTTATTCACATTATCAGGCTTGTTCTCCAGAAGCATCTTCATGTTCTCAGTGGGAGTTTTCTGATCTGCTGATGGGGGTATTTGCATGTGTGTGGGCATGTTTATCTGCTGTTCCCTCAGCCTCGGATGTCTGGGTGTGTCAGACGTTCTCTCCTCTGCAGGCCAGCCTCAGCTCTGTAAAGACTGTGAACTTCATGCTTGTGTTGTTGTGCTGGTGGTGAAATATTCTGTGTATTGTCTGAGCTGTGGGTTGCATCTGTACAAATGGATGATGTTCTGCCTTTACTGTATATCCATAACCACCACAGTAAAATGTCATTTTGTAAATGAAAGTGCGATGCCTGCTTAATGTTTAATAACATGAATGAAAGATAGAGGACGATAAAATGAGAGCTGGTTTTATTCTCAAAGACAAAAAGAAATCAGGTTTCGTGTCCTTGAAGGGACCAGGTAGAAAGTGATGTCAGATCAGACAGTTTGTCTGAGACTTCAAAGACTGATCTGCAGGATATCGCAATCCTGATATAACATCCAGACACTCCTAATGACCCCGGAGTGTTTGCATTTCTGAAGCTGGAAGCTTTTTTTTCTCTCCAGTTTTGACAGAGAGGCTATAGAAAATTGGACTGCAGCAGCCATGAAAGATGAGTGATGCAACGGAGGTCTTTGGCTGTGAAATCCATGTTAAATGACTCGTGGGCCTGTGGCTTTCAGAGCTGAGCTCACTCTTCAGTCATGAAGTCAGATTTCATTCAAAACTCTGCCACTGAAAAATATCAGGAAATGTTGTCATCCCTAACCTCCAACCTCCTGAGCGGTCAGAGGATGGATGGAGGCTGTCCGAGCAGGGTCTGAGACAGGGAGGGAAAGCAAGGTAACAGAAACAGGTGAGCTGTCTACGTCAGGACGATGTGACGTTACATTTTTCTACCGATGAGATGAGCAGAGACAAAAACAGCGTGGATGGGAATGTGTCCAGAGAAACTACCACGGCTGCTCTAACACTGATTGTGCCTTCATGAAGAATCACCCTGAGAAGCTGCTTAAAGAAAAGCCTGGCAGAAAATCTGTGAGAGCATTTCCAGTTTGTAGTATCTCTATCTAAACCAGTCCAGGAATAAACTAAATTCATGTTGATGTAATATCGTGCAGTTTATTATTGCACTTCTGAAGGCTCAAAGAAATAAGCGTTTCAGGTTTTCCCCTGAGAGCAGAAACATGATGTTAGCTCATCCTCAGCTGAATGGAAACCTCTGTGAACAGCCTGCAGGAGGCTGTTGATGGAGCAGGTTGATTGCTGCTGCTGGAGGTGCACTGCAGGTTGTGTGTTATCCAACCTGATAGACCACTGAGCTCCATCTTAGTGGATCCTTCAAGCTGCTTTTGAGAGATAAAAGCATCACTTTTAGTATCACATGTGCCTCCAACAGTTTGCACTGAGGTACAATGGAAACTGACAAGACAAGTTCACCTCCCTGAAGAGAGCGTGTAAACTCAGATAAACAGGCAGAGAGTGAGTTGTTGCTCTGTGTGAAAGACAGAAACATGGCCTGAATTCTACTTTCATGCTTCACATCTACTATTCACATCCAGAGGCTCTGTGTGAACCACAACTGTCAACTGGTTAGACAGAGGATCATCAGAGTTATTAGAATTCATCCTCTGGGAAACATGAATGTCTTTGATAAGGTATGGACCCAAGCAGTGGACCAGCTGACAAACTGACACCGCAAGTCTGCAAATAAATAAATACATTTAAAGAAATGTTTGTTTAGAAGAACTCATGACCCCTCAGATTTATCTTGTAGACCATTTCAAGGCCCCAACCCTCAGGTTAGGGGTCACTGACCCACACAGAAAGTCTGAGTGTGTGCTGTGACAAAGGTCTACTGGACATTTCATGATGAGATTTTCAGCGTCCAAGTGAAAATGTTGTGGCAGTCAGCAGGAAAACAGCTGCTTGACACGACACGCCGCCACATGTTGACGTCTTCTGCTGTTTGTGAACCTGTCTGACAAACACCTGCGCACTGCTGCACCACAGACCAGGAATTCATCACCTCTGTGAAGATAAATATCCTGCTTCGGAAGCGAGTCCAGTCAGGCAGAGCGATGACGCATGCAGACATGACAGCCGCACCACTGAGTCGCATCACTGCAGCCACAGCGAGGACAGCTTCTCTGTGATTGTTTGCTTCCAGATCTGCAGAGATGAAGACCCAGTGAGCAGGCCTCGTACACACCAGCCTGAGCCCCCGCTCATTAACACCTCCTGTTGGATGCAAGTGAGAGATGGCGATTGAAAAATGAATAGCTGCAGGTCACAGCAGTGTCAGTGAAAGTCTGGAAGCAATTATGAGCATCCTGTAAACTCAGTAAAAGACAGAAGTGTTGAAGGACGAGTCTTTTCTATTCTCATTCTGACTGAAGCTCACAGTCAAGTTTCTACAGTCTTTTTTAACAAACAGGAGGAAACAGTGCGTTTCGACTATTTTTGGATTAATCCACATTTGGTGCTCTGCTGAGTGTTTGGGCAGCAGGACAGTGGGTGTGTTACCGAGTCAAAATAAACTACAGTGTGTGTGTGGTCACAATGACAGAACACGTCAAAACAATGTGGTGTTTTTAATAGTTTTTGGACAACAATGACACAGAGCAATCTGATGTGTCAGGCGTTGGACACACACACACACTCACACACACACACAGAATGTTAGTGTTGGGATGGTTCGGCACATGGGATTTGTTGACAGTAAGACAAATAGAAAACATCAGCAGACTTATCCTTTCACTGAGTGTGAGATCAGACTGATTGGACACTCAGTAGAGGTACTGTTGCTATGGTTACCTGTGGTTTGATGTTGCACTGATGTTTAACTGTGACTGTCTGAGGTTTAGATTTTAATGGACACCTACCAGCCAGTCAGAATGAAGTATCTCTGTGACAGTGGGCTAAACCATTCAAAAAACTGAAATGTCAACCTTGTGGTGGCACAAGAGTAAAAGTCAGGGGATCGTCCTCAGGGAACCATGAATGTCTGCACAACATTTCATGACAAGTTGAGAGATTTCAGTCTGGACCTGACGGCCCTGTTGTCGCTCCTGGAGCTATGACACCCCTGATGTTTCACTCTCTTGAGAATAATGTTCTTTGGACACTTTGCTATTTCCAAGAAGAAAGAATACCTATGAAACTGAGTTTTGCAATTTGACTGAACGGATGCTTTTAGAAGTATCTCATCTAACTGGAGCAGTGAATGAAAAATGAAGAGACAAGAGGCCTTTGAGAGGTGTTTGCTATCAGGAAATTGTAGAGTTGTTGTTGTTTCCCTTTGTTGTCCTTCAGCTCCCACATCCCCACATCATTCATCTCGTGGATGCTGCAGTCAGAGAGGAGCGTGAACTGACTCATTCTAAATACATTCTCTGTTTATTGCACCTCTGACAGTCATTTGTCTTAATGTCTTTCAATCATTACCCTTCCCCTTTTTTTCTCTTCCTCACTGTCTCTGCACACATGCACAAACACAAAGGTTGCCATGGAGATCTGCATGCTGTGCTCTGGAGGTTGCCATGGCACCAGTGTTTACTGAGAGCAGAGTGTTTTGTTGGCACGGTGGTCGCTCTGCCTCCTCCTGCAGCTCAAATTAATATAACAGTTATGTTTGTGTGTGTTGAATGCGGCGCTGGATGTTTACTGACTCCTGTAGGGGATCGTAATGACTGACACTGAGGAAATGGAGGATGTGGGTGAGACAGAAAGTGAGGGAGGAGCGTGCTCCGAGGTGAGCTGTGATCTGATGATTGAAAACAACCCTGGAGTGGCTGCGAGTGCCGAGCAGAGATCCCAGGATGAATTAAAGGAAGAGAGGCGGCGATGTGCCGAGTTACAGCCCAGATAGGAAGAGAAATACAACTTCTTATTATTCAGTCATGCTGTTTTTACCATAAACTTTTGTCATTAGTCTCTGTCTTAAAGCAGTCCATGCATTAAAAATCTCAAGCCTCCCTCTGTGGTTTGGTGCACATTAACAGAGAATCAGGGGAGCCTGCAGAAGAGACATCCACAGACTAATCGTCTGAATCCGGTGAAATTTAGCATCCAGCGGGACATTACTTCACATTTTAAATAATAGCATGAAGAGACTTCCTCTAAGCAGCTCCTAGATTTTATGATGTTTTATTCTGTTTGTTACTTATTTCAGTCCAGACCCCGGCAAAGAAATTCAGATACTAAAAATACACTCATGCCTACAATCATTTCCTATACAGAGCAAACAGTATTTCATTTCTAAATTCTAATCTCATTTTAAGATTGTGGGGAAATATGTTTGATGTAAGTGTGGATGGATTTCCATATGGGTATACTGAGTGCAGGCTTAGGGAGCCAAGGGGTCACTGGGCCTCTGGACCAGAGCCTCTGTGTGAAATTAATGTCTCAGATCTCAGTTAAATAACACAGAAAGAACACATGATGACCACAAAGATGTAAAACACTTAAACAAGGATGTTTGCAGTCGTTTCGTGTCTCTCTCAGTCTGGGCTGCTGGTGTACAAGCGGTGGGGGTACTTGTACCTGTCTGTGCCCATGGGCCCATTTTCTCATAATCCGCCCACGGATATAAGAAATGAAATCAAGACTGACTGTGAAATGTTCAGTTCTGTTGCTCTCTGCTGATAAAAGGCAGAGATTTTTTAAAGCTGGTCTCCAGTGTAACACTGATGAAATGTCCTTATCTCTGGCAAACCTATCCTCCCTCAAACCAAGTAGGTTTCAAACTGGAGAGGTTTCCTAGGAGACAAACGGCTAACGTCAGCCACGGTGCAGTTTTCTGTTGTCGAAAAGAGACATACAGGCAGAAAAGGAGGAAAGGCAGCCTTCTGTTAGACTCTCCTCAGTGAAAAGTGCCATATTCTGTCCACCTTTTTAGCATTTTGAAAGCTGTGAGAGTATCTGGCCTCTTTCCAGTTTTACCTTCACAACCTGTCCTCAACAGCAAATCCCTAAAAATCCGACAAAAGTTCGAACCCCTTATCTCAGACCAGGGACTCTGTCTCCAGAACATGTAGCTAATCGATGCACTCCATTTCCTCCAGCTCTGTGAAGCTCTTCTCTGTACAGACTCACACTCAGTGACTTAGTTATAGGAAAGTCCACCAACACCATTTAATTAACACTCTGAAAGCACAGATCCAGTAAGAAGGACAGGGTGTATAAAAATATGCTGCACTTACTAAAAGGTTGCTCGCTCACAAAATCCTTAACAAGTTGTTTGTGTGCTTGAACCTGATCAAACCTTATCCTAACTCTTTTATTTTTACATCTTTAATTTGTGACAGTTTTGAACAGTTCACACAGATGTTGTCCCACCTACAGAGGTGTCACATTAGAAAACACAAATGACATGTTCTGGTGTTTAATCTGGAGGACTTGTTGTGAGACGGTCTGGACGTTAGCTTCTTGTGCCAGAGTCAGTGTGTCTTCAGAGTGAACTAACTAAACAGACAAGCTGTCTGAAATTGAATTAGTAGAACACAAAAGCTTGTCCATTCTACAAATAGTGAAATCATTTAATAGAAACTGGGTTTTAAAAAGCTGCATTCTGAGTTGAGAGATATCTAGAACATTACCTGAACACACTGTGCTTGTCTGGGTTTCTGCCACACCTGTGTGTCATGTAAACATGGAGCTGGAGCTCAGTGTCCATCCATCAGATGCTCGGTCACTCAGTCCTCTGAATGTGTCTCTCCTTCTGCTCTGGTTCCTGTTTGTTAGCTCTCCTTATCTCCCCACGAGGCCTCATACCAGAGTGTGTTCAGTGCTCTCACACACACACACACACACACACACACACAAAGGTTATGGACTGTGGTCACACACACATGGTTTGGGGAGGGGGCTGATGGTGCTGAGTACACAGAGAGAGTCAGACTCTCTGCCAGGTTTCGATCGTACTCACCTTTCTCATCAGAGAACAAACAGGCTTCTGTTCTGCTCACGTCAGCACAGACACAAACTCTGCTGCAACACCAATATTAGAAAACATGTTCATTCATGTACATCCTGTATGTACATCTAAAGCAGCAGCTGTTTATGAAATTCATACATAAGATCAAAATAATACTCGTGGATAAATAAATAATGATAAATACTGTATGTGTAAATGTGACAGTAGTAGATCATTTAAAACTGATCAGTTTGATTAATGATCAGAACATCAGAGAGCTTGACTTTGTTTGCTGCCAGCTGAATGATCACAAAGAGCTGCAGATTAAACCTGCAGCAACTGAAGTTTTCACTTTTACATGAACAGTTGTTTATTGCTGTTGCAGTTAGAGATCAATATTAAGTCCAATATTCACTCTCTATCAGCTCTGTTTGTTTCCTCCCCTCATTTCCATTAATAACCCAGGTGAGCCTGCTTGGTTACAGCCCAACATAAATGGACAATCACTGGTCTCAAGTGTTTGTTCTGATTTTGCCTCCACAGGTTCCTCAGCCAAAGCAGCATTAACAAGTTTAAACAAGTTTTCAGATGAGACTGAATATTGCTAAAACCTATTGAACTCACTTCCACAAGAAGACAAGAGAGCAGTAGTTCTTGGCAGGAAAAGAAAAAAAGCAAGTCTTGTTCTTCTTTTTCTTTCTTTTTTTTAGGACAGAAGAAAATGGTTCCATTAAGCATCTCTGAGGCTCTTGAGCAGAGTGGCTTCATCCAGACGTTGACCTTTTCTCGGCGCTGCTGAGAGCTGCCACAGTGAAATGACGGCACAATGATAAAAAATGACTCAAATTACACTGAGCTTGTCTTCAGCTGGCCAGGATGTCAAAGCTTCTGCTGCAGTTTCAGCTGTAGTTAAACTGACATTTGGCCGCTGGCGTTGACAGGAGGAGCCTGTCGCCCTTTGTAGAAATACAAAACACCACAATCTCTGTGTCAGACGTGGCTCAGTTTCATCTTTCACGCTTGTTACTATAACTGGAGACAATTATAGAAAATAACAAAATGAAAATATTGAAGATTCTGAACACTGGAACCCACCAGAGACATGTCTGTCAACAATCAATTCATTTTCACTAAGCTGTCATTGTATTATAAAATAGGATTGGTGGCTTCTCATGCTGCCTGAATTGAGCACTGTATGGCCAAATGTATGTGGACCCTCTAAACCTTCCTGTACATTGTTTAATGACATTCATAGTTACCCTGTGACACAGAAGTATAGCTGATGGATGGATGAACATGTGGTTAGGCTCACAGGTAAAGGTGTTTTCATTTTGAACACAGAATTCATCAACAACAACGTTCCCTCGCTCCACCCAGCGAACGGCTCTTAAAGTACAAAAATCTTCTTCATTGTCTCAGAAAATAAAACCAGTGAGAAGTAAAAACAAAGAACCACAACCATAGGTTTCTGATCTGAGGACGATGGGAAGCATCTACTGCACGGCCTCTCTGCATTTCCGGGGAACTTTGATTTCCTGCTTCATGCTCAGTCACCACAAAGAGCCAAATTTAGAAACAGCATTATGGAAATGGAAATATATCATTCAGTGAGTGAGAGTAGAGAGGCAGCTGGAGACATGAAGACTTCATCCCTTATAACTATGTACAGTGTGTGCAACCATTGAGATTTAGCACCAAGAGCAGGGAGATTATTCATTTCAAATTTTCCATTCTGATCTGTGTTTGTGTTCTGAGTGAGATCTGCAGGTATTCAGGAGGCTTAAACAATAATCCACTCAAATATGATACAGCATCATTTGCAAGTACAATGTTAGAGACATAAGTCAAATAAGCATACTGTTAAAACCTGAATCTCAGGGAGCTAACAGCCTGGACATGTTGAACACGACAATGAAGAGTCAACATGTTGAATGAGCAGCCCCTGAGTCCCCTCTTTGTACAGATTATCCCTGGATTTTGAAGCTGAGCACAGAGCTGTGTGTTGCTCTGTGAGCCCCATCACCCTGGGGGAGCTCATTACCAGCACTCCAGGCTGGGATTTGAAGCATGTCAGCCCATACTCTGCTGTAATTAATTCCACTCCTTTTGGCTCTTTTTTCTCCTCCATTAATCTGTGTATTTAATTAAGGTCTGCTTGCTTTAGCGGCACAGAGAGTGAGAGGTAGAAGAAGGGACAGAGGAATGGGAACAGAGAGTGAAGAAGAGAAAATGAGCCTCTGAGTTACAGACGGTTTTTATGTCGAAATTCTCCCAATTATCAACGAGGCAGCCCCCCCACCCCACCCCCGAGGCTCCTCTGGTGTCACTGTAGTCACATGACCAACGACAGAGCCCTTTCATCCCAACGAGACACTAAGAAGGCGTCCAACAAGTTTACCACCATCAGGCTCCACATGGCTTCACGTTTCAAACTGTTGCTGCCACGAGGTGCTGTCAAAGCTTCATGTTCCAGGTGTAATTACAGTAAAATCAATGGAGCCAAAGAACTGTTTTCCAGAACGTGCATTAAAGTCTGGTCTGAATCCAGGCACATCCAGACCCTTTCACCTTAACCTGATCAGGACTGCTTATAAATGAGCATGTCTTGAAATCATGACTCTGCCCTGCACAGTCTAACATGAATGTGGCAAGATCATTGCATGCTAAACATTAGCATGTTGACATACCAACAAACTAAACTTTACACACTGTAGCGTACTGACATTATTGTTATTGTCATAACATGCTGACTGTTTACATGTTGCCCCTGATCAGTAAGGATTTGTTTCAGTCATCCAAAATGTTACTTTCTGTGTTTAATGGTCATGAATTCTCACCAGGATGGCAAATCAGTCTTGTTCCAACTAGAACATGATCATTTCTTCCTCCAGGGGACCTCTGCTGCTGCAGAGAATCAGGATAAGTCAAACATGAATTTGAAATTTGAGGCGGTTTTCGAGGCTGTAGCAGTTTGATCCATTAAACATAAGAAATGTGAAATGACAAGGGCAGCATGAAGATAAGCACAAGCTGCCGGAGGTCATCGAGATTTATATGCTGCAGAATCCTCCTGTTTTCTAATCTGTCGTTCAGTTTCTCTTGTCTCTCTGCACTGACCTTGCTCTGTCTGTATCCAGGAGCTGGCCCCAGCTCTCTGTCCACGTCTTCCCTGCTGCACCAGCCCATTTACCTTCCACTGCACTTTTCTCAGATGGTGCATTATCAGAGATGTTTCCCATGAACAGAGCACTGATAACACACCAAACACGATGACCTGCTGCTGCTGTTTCAGATAAGGAAACCTCCTGATGTTCTGTTCGGTTTGTGCTTATGGTGCTTTTACAGTGAAATCATCACACCGGCCTGCAGCCAGAAGCAGGTCCAACCTGACAAATGGTGTGTACAAATATTTACATTTTATTTAGAGTCTTTTCCACAAAAGTATGCAGTCACAAAAAGCTTTTCAATGTCACCACTGGATGTGTTACTACCACATTATACAGTATGCAGCACTGAGACAAACCCTAACCAAAAGCTTTGACAGACAGTGTCGTTGCAACAGTGGTCTCAACATGGTACAAGGTCAGCTGTGTAGAGTTGTATTCATTTTTGGCAAGCTTTGGTTAAAGAGTATTTTTAAAGGACAAAAGAAAAACAGGCAGGAGACAGCAAAGAGTGGTTAAGCTTCAGCTGTTCTTTGGAGGATACAGCTGGAAAAATATTTTAATTGATTAATCAAAAATTAAACAAATTAATTGATAAGAAAACAATCTCAACTCAAGGTCTACTCACTCACTCCTTCTGGAGCTTTTAAACAATGAAAGTTGTACAGTCGAGCTGGAAACACTAATTTATATGACTAAAATTATATTTGGCTTGCTGACTATATTACAATGCAGTCATTGAACACTAGGTGTCAGTATCACCAGGAAGCAGCTGGGTGGATACCATGGTGAGAACGATTAATCTCATCTGACCAAGAAGGTTAAATCACTGGGAGTTTCGAGCTTTCCTTTAAGAAACTGATGCATAATACAACCTGGACATTCAGATGTGTGCTGGCTTCAGCTGTGGGACAGTTTTTGAGAGGAAAAGGTCACAGCCTTGTTGAGCTGAGCAGCCCTGACTGGGTGCAGACCTCGGTTCTTGAGTTGTTCTCTGTCTATCTGAACATGTTGAACAAAACTTTTTGAGGAAGAAGATTTTGTTGCACATATTTACACAAATGAAATCGTTTGTTGCAAAGCTTCGTCTTTTTGAGGCAAATCAGTGACGCATCACGGATCACTGAATTTAACCAGCACTTTCAAGATTAGGCTGCCATCCAGAAGGATGTGAACCTGTTCCTAGACTCTATCTTTGTTGATGTGCAGGGAGAACTGCAGGACATGTGGTTATCAAAATGTGATGTGATGATACTCTGTGAAGTCGGCACCAGCAGTACTACAGGGGTCTGGACAAGTCCAGAATCTCCCAGACGAGGCACCGTGCCAAGAGGATGCTCAGCTTATTTGGCTCCATATACATACACGAGCAGACATTTTCTCTGACTCAGTGATGAATCTCAACTACAAGACCTGGCAGCGACTCTTCAGTCCAAAGCCCAGCATCACTGTTCCTATTAGGAGTGATATTTACTGCTGAGTGAGATTTAATAGTTACAAAATCATCTTACTGCAAAACCCAAGTGCACAGGACACAGTGCTTAGAAGTGTTTTATTAAGATCTTATAAGTCTCTACCAGAGTCCATATTAAAAGCCTCATTCTATACGTGACCCCTGCCATGAATCATCTGGACGCCCTCGTCCTACAAGTCTGACCACCTACAGTTTCATTACATCTGAGCAAAAAACTGCTGATGAGTTGGTCCCTGGTTCAACTCCCGGATCTTTCCTGCTCTGTCTCTCTCCACTGTCCTGTCCAAATAAAGGCAAAAAAAAGTACAAGAGTACAAGAGCAGAGTGAGAAAGTGGACCCTGAGTTGAGACTGTTTTGTAAGTGGCTGTTGATAAGGTCAGGAGTAATCTGTCAGCCTCATACAATAACAGTTTAATGGCTATTGCAATTTTCGAATGATATTTTCAGTCTTTGTTTTGTCCGACAGTCCAAAACCCAGCTTTTGCTGCAAACAATTAATCAGTTAAGACTCTATCAAAATCTGTTGTTGATGAATTTTCAGTAAAATGATTAAGATGACTCATCGTTTCAGCAATCATTTTACAGCTTGATTAAAACTTGGGTGTGCAAGAGTAATAAATTATCCTGTTTTCTTCAGTGCCAGCGCCTTAAAAAACGCAGACTGACAGCTGAATATCCAGATCTCTGAAATGAGAAGGACCACAGAGAGAGAGAACCTGAAGAAGAGAAGAAACAGTGACTTCTCTCTTTGATGTACAAATAAATAGAACAGATTTGACACATGACAAGGCTACGATAACAAGGAAACAATATCTAAAAGTGTCTTTTCTTGAAAAAGTGTCTTTCTTGGCGTTCAATCCACAGTTCTAAACCAAAGGGGTTCAAAGTGTTGCTTTAAAAAATGCTGTGCCATAATAAGAGTACAAAAATACATAACTATGCAAGACAGCAACTATTAAAAGAGTCTTTGTGAATACTGCGAGCTCCATACAGCACTGTGTTGTTTGGCGGAGACGTGGGGGCAGTCCGGTGATGATCCCCTGGGCACGAGGACCTGAAGGCAGCGCCGCAGGAACAAAACAACCATATACGACAGCAGTAGTGGCGTTCAGAGTGAGCAGACGGCTGATATGCAGCATTTCACACTGTGTAACTTTTCTAATGCTCCAGAGGAGCGAGCGAGGTGAGCTGGTGTTCGAAAACACCGGCAGGACTGATATGGAGTCATGAAGGAAAGTTCAGATGGCGTAGTCGTCCTGAGCGGCGGGGCTGAAGGCGGAGCTCCGCAGGGCGTCCAGGCAGTTGACCAGGATGAGTGTGCCAGTCAGGTGTTTCCAGCGTTTGGTGATGGGGTTCTTCATCTTGTCCAGGCCCATGTGCAGCTCCTGGATCACATCCCTGTAGCTGTCACCGATCTGAGCGGCCCACGTGACCAGGAAGTCATACGCCGGCTTCCACATGGCCTGCAGACAGAGAGAGGACAGTCTCATGACAGGGTCCTGCAGGGCTCCACAAATTACACCAAGACTTTTTAAAACCACACAGACTGAAATGTAACATCTGTTTCCCACAGTCATACTGATATAGTCATAGTGATGACTTCACTGACACGTTTGTCTGAGCTGAATGTAACAATAATGATTATTATTAAACACAACCAGGACAAACAGCAGACATTGGATGGAAGGATCAACCTCTTAAACACTGAGCTCTTTATTTCAGCTCCACGTGACTTTTAAATAACATCAGAGGTCTGGAACAATGGAACTGGCAATTGAGACCTTGTAAACTGAAATCCATTATTTTCAAGCCTTTCAGACCTGCAGACACCCTCAATGATCTGCTGATACATCTGAACACCTTGTACTGAAAGCACAGATTTCTCTCTGACTGCAGATTGATCGAGTATTCTGTGCTTTCTGTGCTTTTTTTCAACATGAAAACTTTTACAAATGTATTGATCTGATCTGAACATGATGGTTATGTTGTGGTGTGGACTGTCAACCTTTGACAGATGTCTGTAACACCTGGACTGTAACACCTGGACTGTACAGACCCCAAAAAGTACCCTAAGCCTCAACAGGCAGGATCTATGACACTGTCAGCTCATGATATGATTTAAACCTTAATAAATATTCTAACTACATCAGTCACTCTACATTTTTCCACCTGAGAAATACTGTGAAAGTTTAGACATTGATTGTTGGTGTTTTCTTGCAAAGCTCTTTTAACTGGTTAAGAAAAACAGAACAGTGCATTGACTTGAGCGTATACGACACACAGCTGCAACAGTTAAATAAATACAAGTAAAAAAGAACAAATTACACATTTTTACATTAAAGATGTCTCCTTAGAAGACATCTCCATACATAGCAGACTGTCTCTTTCATCACGCTACAGCATTAAATATAACAACAGCAAGAAGAAGTCTGCAGTGACTTAACTTAAAGCAGTTTGTATTCTCATTTCTACTGAATCATACTGCTCTATTTTTTTAACTAGTCAAGCCCTGTCAAGGGCAACACACACCGATGGTATATAAAGCACATCTCTATGCCCCATTGTTTTGTATGAGTACTGGATGAATGGATATTAATCTCCGTACCTCGCTGTCCACCACCCCGTTCTTGTCACGGTGTGGCGCTTCGTAAGCGTCCATCTGCTGGCGTGAAACCTTAGCGAGCTTCTCGGCCAGCTCCCTCCAGCGCCCGGCCAACTCCACAGCCGTGGTCAGGAGAACAAAGTCCATGACCAGTCTGGCCACGAGGCCCTGACAGTCCATCTTCAACAGAGCCTGCAAAGGGAGACACAATTATAAATAAAAGAGTAGTACAGCCTGAAATGATGGAGCTAGGTAGAGGTTTAGATCCTGGATTCAGGAGATGCTGTAAAAACAAAAACCATCAGATATGAGCTGACTGGGAATCAGCGAACAGGGTACAGAGGACGACAGTAAATTGTTAACAAGTCTGGAGTCTGGTGAAGATGGAGCCTGAGTAAAAGTCAGTGGAGGTTGACTAAAACCACACTCTACAAAGAGACTAATAAATGTACATCTACAGGTTTCATTTCACTGACTTGATCCACTGTTATTTTCCACAGCCTGCCTCCCCAATCCCCCTGCAAATCTCAGCTTTGTGCATTTTTCAGATGCTTTCTGGTGGAAATAGAAATAAGAGCCTCGTGTTGCTTCAACAGCACTGCTCAGGATTTATGTCACAGGAGAGGAAAATGCCTGGCGACCAGTGCTGGTAGAGCAGAACACTGAGGGGACACAGTACAGGCTGATTCACAGCAGGACACAACAAGTGCTGCACTCGTCAAGATTAGAGTCTAAAGCCCAGTTAGTTACTCTTAAAGGAAACATATGGATAACTACAGAGTTCTGAGGATGGTGTAAGAGACAACGCCAGCTTCACTAATGAACAATAATCGTGAAACTTTCTTGCTCTGGACCAAAGTCTGCACAGTTGAACAACATCTCCATCCTCAGGCTCTGCTGCACGAGGCAAGAAATGAGGGAGAAAAATGTAACGTGCCAAAGTGGCTCCTGTTTGTTTGGGTCTAACCAGTCTGGACAGGAGCCCAGCTCCTCCCATCAGCCCCTCTGTCTCCATCAATTCTGCCCTGATGACTGCTGTTTGTGGGAAAAGAAAATGCTGTGGAGACTCAGTCTGTTCCTACAGCAGACACAACCTGAAGCATGTCAGGAGGGATCGGCAAACACAAATGTGGCACATGCAAATGCTCCAATGGATAATGCATGTTATTCATGCATGCCTTACATTCACATTTACACACACACACACACACAGGTGCACACGCATTTGTACTTCTATACTTATGAGGATCCTGATTCAAATAATAAATCTAAAACCAGGTGAGATGACAAGAGATGAAAGAAAAACGCAGACTGAAGATACTGAACTGAACCAGATCAGAATAAAGAAACCAAAAATCAAGTAAAATACAATGAGGAAGAGTCTGAACCCTCAGACGACAGTGTCCTAACTTTGCAAAACTCTCCTCACTGTCAACACTCCCAAATCTGCTCTGTAAAATATCCTCACTTTTCTTAAAACATCCACACTTCAAAAATGTTTTCAAAACTTCCCAACATAGCAAAAAAGTAAGTTCCTTACTTTCCAGGAACGTCCTCCATTTGCAAATTGTTCTCACTTTCAAAGATTGTCCTAAATTTGCCACACAACCCAACAGTACAACACACACACACACACACACACACACACACACACACACACACACAACACACACACACACACAGCCTGACACAGCCTGACACAGCCTTTGACTTACGGACTCAACAGAGCAAAGGTGAAAATCTCCACTTTGAGTTTCAGTTCCACGTGCAGGAATGTGTGGAACGACAGGATATGAAGGGGGGAGGAGGACAGAGGAGGACGGAGGGGGACGGAGGGGGACGGAGGAGACTGGGGGTGGGGGTAGAGGAATGCAGATGCCATGCTCCAGCAGCCTCTTTCACCCTGAGATGAGACCAGGGGATGAGATAGCAGCGGCGGTGAGCCAATCAGACACTGCAGAGCTGCCACCAAATCACATCCATCACAGAGGAAACACTCAGGGCAGTCCAGTGACCAGGTCTGGATATAAGTTATGTTTCCTTCTGACTCTGAGTGACATTTGTTTGTTTCTGGGTCTGTGTGGATGCTGAGGGGAAGAGAGTGCCAGGGAGATAACCTCTTTAACAAGCACCTGTTTCCTCGACAGGAAATCCCCACCAAAATAAAGGAGATCACTTCCTGTCTTCCTACAGCTTTAAGTCTGGACTGGACAGGACTGCTGCTTGGTAACAATGTTATGTTTAGTTTATTCAGTGCAGTGCAGCTGGATTGACAATGCCAAGCAAACATTCTGCTACAGGATAAACATCACTGGGGCGTCTGTCAGTCCACACCTAACTGACTGACTGACAACATCACATCTTCTATTTGCATCGGCACAAAGCATGATGGGAAAACACAAATACACCACAAATGTCTCTTTGAGTCTGAGGGTCTTGATCCTACGTAGAAGGTGGTCGTCTCCTTGTCTGTGCCCTGTTGTCTCATAATCCATCCATGATTGTGTCCAACTACTGTTTCCAAGGTCAAGACTGATGGCAGTTAACACAACAATGACTTTTATTAAACTACAGAGTGTTGACAGTCTCATGTTGTTCTGGTCTGAGGTCCACTCCACTGGTCAGAGCTTTAAGAAGTTTGGTCAAGCTGCACTTTTGTCTCTTCTTGGCACATCTTGGCAGTTGGAAACGTTCTGGCTGCTGTAAATTTTTGATGGCGTGCTGTAAAGTATTTATCGCTGAGCGTTGTGCCCCGTGAGCCTGCAGTCTGAGTTTAAACTAATAATTGCACTGCAGTAGATGAAGCCGTGTGCACTGTGTCATTACTGCAATTTAAACAGCCTCTACACACCGCGACAATACTCTGCGACTGTGGAGGAATTAAATGCTGTGCTGTGTTTTTCTAAAATGTCAGCAGCTGGTCTATGTGGACGGGTTATGGGACTCGGAGTTTGTGTGTGTGCTTTAGTTAAATGCCACAGAGTTTGTTTCACCAGCTCAGCAATCAGCGCTCTGAAGCCCTGCAGCTCCCCCCGCTGCATAAATCATCTGCTTGTCAAAACGAGAAGAAAATTCCTGCAGACATATTTTCAGAGATAACGTTGATGTGGGAACGAAGCGGGCGGTTCAATCATGTCTGTCGTTACACACCGAAACACACACACACACACACACACTCCCTCTACTTTCACAGAAAACTGTTGGAATGACCAACACTGAGGTTTTTGATAAATTACTTGTTTCCTCCATCGTCCTCTTTCTGTTTTTCCTCTCAGCTACCAAACCAACACTCAATCTCTCCACTTCAATCTTCTCTTTATTATTTTTCTATCCCATCTTCATTTTCCATCTGACTTCCTCCACCTTTCCCATTTACAGCCTCAACACTCCATCTTAGCTGCACCGTGGTTTTGCAATTTCATTCCTTTTCCAGTTTTGCTTTAAACCTCCTTTCTCATCTCTTTACCTTTTCGTGAAAAACAGAGACCTGGGGATCCTGGGGGGGATAAACGGTTGTGGCTGTTGGTTGTGACTTTTTACCCTACATGTGAGCTCTGCTCATTCTTCACAAAGTGCCTCTGAAATAAGCCGCACATTCCCAAACAAGGCCAACTCTCCAGAGAGTGAGTGATCTGTTGTTCAGTCAATTATTCCAAAAGCAGCAGCTCACCACACCCAGCCACTGAAGGAGGGGGGAAGAGGAAGTGAAGGAAAAAAAAGAGGAAGGAGGCCGGGGATTGTGGAAAAAAAATGTTGATCTGTGTACAAAAATGGGAAAGCACAGAGCTAATCGCACATAATGGGCCTGGTGGCCTCTCCAGTTTTCAGAGGCCTCCTCCAGAAATAGGATGTTATTATTATTCCCAGGCTCTATCTGCCACACTGATCTCACCGCAAATAATTCAGAGGGGTCAGACGCTCGGCTGCAGAGCCGAGCTTTGAAATGAAAATCCCCTTTTAGCACCAAGATACAACAAAGGTTCCACCTCTGTGGTCTCATGCCTCAAGATTTTATGGAATCTGCAGTCGGTACACCAGAGGAGGCACAGGAGGGTTTTCCCTGGTGCTTCTCCTTCTTCAGCTGAACAGAAGGAATTCAGACTTCAGTTGTGGAGGCAGAAAAAGCAAAATAAGAGCTGAAGGAATCTGCAGAGATGGGTTATAACTGTCTGTGCCTTCATCATTATGAGTAAATCCCTTTCACATTAGACAGAGTAAAACTGTTGATATTACAGAAATGCTTATTAACCAGGAAAGTATCATCACAGGACAATGAACACAACATACTGTACAAAGTCACAATTAAACAGAACTGTGATTATAAAATCAGGAGCAGCATTTCTAACACAAAGACGAAGTATACAAAATAACAAAGACACCAACACATCACAGAAGAAACCAAATTTCACAGTTCTTTGTGATGTAATTCAGATGTAACTGCAGAGTCCTGTGTCAGCTCTGTGTTCTCACACTGAGGCTGAAAAGCACCACACAAGAACAACTACACCCTCCACTACTCACACTTTTCATTACCTGACTTATTAATAAACCAATAAATACAATTAATATTAATCAGTCCAATGAACTGTGTAGTGCTGCCACATGCCGACGATAAACAGAAATCATCATCTGTTATGTAACAGATTTCACCTGCCAGAGACAATGCACCAGTTAAGAGTCTGGCCCTGGTCATGTGTGCACAGAGGGTCTGGGTCAAGGAGGATTATGGGAAGGACAGAGGGGTCGTATGGACTGCAGGCGCCTGCAGGTCCACAACTGAAGCTTCTGTTTCGATTCTGAACAATGAAGCAGGAAACATCTGCAGGCCTGAGATCCAACAGACACAACCTGGATCCTTTCCGTCATCCGCTGACAACACGACACAACAAGACTCACATCAGACTGCTCTGTGAGTCCAGACTGATCCATGTATGATGGAAGCTTCTTTACTACCTGGAAACATCCAGAGTGAATGAATGAATCAAACATCTGATGACAGCTGTCATCACTTATCATTGATTAGAGTCTACTTCAGTCCTTCTGGTTTTGTTAAGAATTATCTGACCATGTTTCAGATACTTGACAGAAAATGATCCATATGATACTTCACAACAATCAACAAGGTAATAACAGTGAGATGATAATAATAATAAAACATGGGTGCGCTCTGTTCCACTCTTTTCCACAGGTTTGTTTTTTCTTCTGGTTTAGGATTATGAGTGCGAGAGGCATCGAGCCATCAGTCAGCTGACACAGCGACACATGATGAATATCAGCCTGTACTCTGAGACCTCAGGCTTCTTACTGCTTTCTGCTAAAGACAAACCATGGGATCAAACCATCAGAACTGGTAACAGTGTGTGCAGGTGTATGTTAAGAATCTATCCTCTGAGTACCATGAATATCTGCAGCTAATGTGTCTGAAATACAGCGACTGATTGATTATTAATTCATGTTAAAGTGATGACGATGGCACTAAAGTCAGAAGATCACCAAAATAACTAGGATTTATCCTCTGAGGAGCAGGAACGTGCTCTGAACATTTCACGGCTGTAAGGCCAGTAGCAATCTGTCAGAGAGACAGATGGAGCGACGACTGATTAACAGATGTCATTATCCTCCTGCTTTGTTCTGATGGTTTATATCACAAGGCTTCAGACAGTATTTGGATTAATACTGCTCAGTGAAGTTCAGTTTACATTATTGAACAGTATCAGTATCAAAACAGCTTTTTCCCTCCACAGCAAGGATGCCAAATTCTCCCTCTTATTTTCTACTTCTAACATCCTGCAGTAACGCCGTTCTACAAATATTCAGATTTATGACTGTGTATTACTTTAAGTCGTATCTGCCCACATGTTGTGTTACTGACACTGCTCAGCTCAGACACTGTACTGAGCATTTTCCCCCATGCAATACCAAAAAACAACTCTGTCACAAGACCATTAAAAGAGACGTACAGCGATCCCAGAGGCAAAGCCCACCTCATATTTTTGTCTCTCTGACCATCATTATCATATTCAACACACTTATATCTCAGTTTGGCCACTGGGATGTTCTACAAATGTTTAATATTGTTATACTAAGATATGCAGGTGATGCTGGATAGAAAAAATAGAGAAGGGAAAGTTCTGTATTTGTACAAAATATAGAGTATATGTGTGCAAACACTGCTGACGGTCCCACTCTCCAACAACAATCAAAGGAGGCCAGAATGGATTCAGACATTTGAGCACAAAGACAGCTCTTTGCTGTGACCACAAAGCTTTTGATTTGGTTCTCTTTCTTCTAAAAATAGATTTCCGTCCATGTCAAATGACACACCAGCAAATCATAAGAGATAGGTCCGCTCTGACATAGAAAACAGTACGTTTGCAAGAGGAGAGAGAGATAGGGATTTCATCTGACAGTCTTTAGTCTCACCCTGCTTTCCTCTGAGGCCCACACACGCAACAAAATCCACTTTCCAGAGGACAGAAAACAAACATTAGATGTTTGCACATGGCACAAGCAGCATATTTGTGTCGGTTAAACAAAAAGCTTTCGTGATTTCAAATTTGCTGGACTGCTGTGTGCGTGATTGTCCCCACAGTAACCAGTAGTTTAGCTGTAATCCTGACAGAAATAACATAAAAACAGACCTATATTCAGAAATGAATTGTACACCCACAAAAGGGCACATTTTCAGTCACCACCTTTTATTATGTTCTTTTCCATACTGCAGTTTCTCTGTCTATAAATGGTTCTAACTAGTGTTTACAACCTTGAGTAAATTACAGTGTTTCTGCTCCGTGTTACTTCAGCTGAAGTACATCCATGACCTCTGACAGAGTCTCTCAGCAGGATTTTATACTGACAGAGTAGGGACAGTGGTATAAAGGCACAAGGGAAAGCTCCCACTCTCTGAAAATGCTGTAGTATTTCAAACGGACAGAGATGCATGAAATAAAAATGAAAATGCCAAGTTTTATGGCGCATCAGGCCATAAGCATAAGTCAGACTAGATATGATGTTGTTTAAATGTTTAGGATGAGAAACTCGAGCCCGACTGCCTGAGGCGACACTGAAAATCCACATTTCCATTACAGAAGATGCACACCCAACTGCCGGAAAGAGTTGGTTTGCACATTTACAGTGAACACAGCTCAGCATTTTGTCTACTTTGAAGAAAAGCTGAATTTGTGAAAAGAAAAAAGCACGAGGCATAAACGAGACGCTTCGTCTGCTGCAGACACATCTGTTCACTTTGAGAAGAAAGGCACGAGTAAAATCCCAACTAATGTCGAACTTGGCTGAAGAATAACCATCTGATATTCTAATTATAAGCAAATGCTTTGTGGAAAAGACACAGCTCTGTCATTACTCTAAGAACAGAACAGTTATACTGTTAGTTCAGTCTACATATGGCAAGTACCTTTGGCTTTGTTTTCTTCATAAACAGCCCATTAAACTGGTGCACAAAATTTGCCTATGGTGCCATTTCCATAAGTAACTTCACTCTATCAATACAAGACTAGGGGTCTGTTTCATCCACTGTGTTGTATTCCCCGCTATGGTCTTTGATTCATATGTACATAAAGATAGAATATTATCAGAGCAGCCTGAGCAATCAATTGGATTTTTAAGATCAGCACAGTGTATACAAACTGTCCGATAACTCTGTAACTCAAACAACAGACGCTCAAGTGCGGACAAAGTATTCTGCTGCTCTCCACTGCTCCTCAGGTCCTGATTAGAGCTCGATGCCTACACAGCACTTATCGACTGCACTCCCAGCAGAATTAGCCGACTGGACCACAGCCTAAAGCCTAAAGCAGCTGTGAGCAGATAACAGGAGAAAGGAGGAGTTGTGCTTTGAGAGAGAAATCTTCTACCAGGGGGATACAGACAGAAACACATGGCCATTTAATTGGACACATGAAGGGCAAAACACATGAAATCGACACTCAAAACTTAAACCTGGGGAAAACAATTTGCATTTTTGCAAAACAAAGGCTTGGAGAAAATGCTAAGTCACTGCAAGAGTAGAGGATGCCAAGGCTGTAACTTACTGTCAGGAGTTCTTTCTGGAAGGACTTCCTCTCTTTGCTCTCTGTATTGTTGCAGTCCTCCTTAAGCTTCTCCAGCACCGATGCAACTCTCTCAGGTTCGCTGTCCAGCTCTGCGCGGCAGAAATGCGTCAAGGGCAGGTTGACATATCCAAGGGCGTCTGCGAATGCTCGCCAGTTGCCGATGTTCTCCATCAGTATAGTTCTTACTGAGGCGTAGATGTATGTTAGGAACTTGCAGGGCTTCAGTATTTGCTCCAGAAGCAACGATGTCGTAAGGTCAGGCCCGCTGAAGTAAATGGGCTTCACTTTGCCAACCACTAGCACGTTCTTTGCGTGGACCAGTCCCATTCTGCCCTGATAATATCCAATGTACCATTCTTTTGTCCACAGCTGGCCCTTCAGCTTGATTTTCTCCTCACTCAACAGAGCTACAAAGTCTCCTTTTTTGTACTCAAGCAAGTACTGATTTTTTGTTTGGCGGATGACAGTTTTGATTAATTTTCCAAACTTCAAGTTGTTTATCCTCCTGTCCTGGAAAACAGGGTACTTGGTGGCGATGGCAAGAGGAGACAAGAGTATCTTGCCGACTTCCTTCTTCTTCAGGAAGCGCCGTTGCACTGATGTCTTTGGACCTGCTTTGGGTGGTGGTGTTGGTGTCTGGACACAAAACTGAGCAAGTATACAATCTTGGTCGTCTTTGACCTGGATTCTTAAGGTGAAATCAGAAACATCTTCAGCGTTGCGTGAGGCAATGACATAGACAAGCCTGCTGACTTTGCCTAGTTTAACCTGGAAGCCCCGGACTACTCTGGCCTGCTCACTAGCCTTTACCTCATAGTTGGCCATGTTGGAGTAAACTCCAACACAGAGGTCCTGCGGTCTGGACAAGACAAACTGGTGTTTACCCCAGAGCTGCAGTGCAACTGGTGGTGCAGACTGCGCCTGCTTGCCGACCTCACCCACCATTAGTGTCTTTGGGGCACAATCATGGCCAAACATAGCCACAACTGTCTTGAAGGACGGGTGAATATGTTTGGGACCATACACTCCCAAGGTGATCTTTTTAACCACCTGCTCCCAAACGGTGGAGTCTGGAGATATGGACTGGGACTGAGCCACGACACACACATACATGCACGGTTCAAGGTTATCCAGGCACACCTGAACTGTGTCCCCGTACATGTAGGCCTGAGGAATGGGAGTGTAAGGTCCCTCTTTACAATCACTCCTGACACACAGGACTTCTGTTGTCTGCCTGCTTTCCATTTTCACCACGACGGAAACTTTCATCTCCAGGGTGACGGTGGTTTTGGTCTCCATGTTGCTGAGTTTGATCTCCACCACAGGGCTGACAGTGGTGCAGCGATCATTGTTCAGCTCCAGCGGTGGGTCGAGCAGAGCTTTGATTGAGATCTGCTGGGTGTCCCCCGGGGCCACATGGCCCTCAGGTATGTGGATGCTGATGTTGGTGTCCGGAAGCTGGACAGCACCTCCTGAGCTGTCCAGGCGACAGACGATGTTGGTTTCCACCGGCTGCGTTTGGCCCCAGCCTGGGTTCTGACCCAGTGAGTCCAAGTCATGGCAGGACCTGGCCAGCTTGCGGTGGGTAAGCCATGCCGTCCGGAAATCCTCCCTACTCTGGAACTGCTCTGGCGCCGGTGCTTTCAGGCCTCCGAAGAAACCAGTGGAGGCCTGAGGGGCGTCGGACTGAGCCTGCAGGATCGACAGCTCAGACAGACTGTAGGACCGCTTGCTTCTAAAAAATGGGTTGTCCCTGCGCAACGTCTGCCCCACCCCAACAGTGGGACTAAGAGGGCTCAAGTTAAAAATGCCACTGCCAAAACCGTTGATGTCGGCAGTGCTGCTGGTGGAGTTGGGAACTGATGAAGTGAGTGTGTCAAACAGAAGGAGGTCGACTGATTTCTCATTACTGTTCTGATCAAGGGAGCTCTGAGGACCCCCATTTAGGAAGGGGTTTGTAGAGGTATGGGTTGTTGCAAAAGGATTTCCGTTTTGGAAGGTGGTTGGTTTCAGAATCACTCCTGCCCACTCTCCTAAAAGGTCCATTTCTTTGGCTGCCTCCTCATTACAGTCTCCCACAGTGTCAATCATCCCACTGTCACTGAAGGACGAGTCTCTGTAGTTGATGGGCTGCACATAAGCTGCAGGGATGTAACCCATCTCTGTGTTATTGTGGGCGTACCACCACTCTGCTCCTGACGAGTCCAGAACATAGAGACGGTCCCCTTTAGAGAACTTCAGGGTGGTGAAGCTGGATGGGCAGTAGTCCTTTATGGCAACGACTTCCCTGGCAGCGCCGAAGGAGGCAGTTGCATCCAGTCGTAAGGCACTGGGAGAAGGCACTGGAAAAAACAGAACAACGTCAGGTAGAGGTGGACAATAGCGCCTAGACTGAAAAAACTTGAATGTCCACAAGTAGTAATGTATTTGATTTATAACATCTTTCACATCACAGTCGCCCTTAGCCTTTTCATGTCAGTTTCCCTGCGTCACATCCTACACCACTGTCTGTTGTTTGTTTTGTTTTTTTTAACTGCCGCCGGGGACACTCAGTCAGAACATCATCATCTATTACTTGCACAAATATTGAAAGAACAGAAACCTGACTGAAACATGTATATTTCTACAGCCAACATGTGCAGAGCAGTTAATAAGAATAACAAAAGAAGTGTACCACTTACAAGGAGATCATCATTATGCATGTTTATAAAAACACAGGCTATCTCACACAGCTATGGACTGTCACTACCAGATGCTTAAACCAAGCAGAGCACAGACATCCACTCAATCTGTTCCAGCACAGACGAGAGGAAAACTGAAAGTCTGCTCACTCATTCATCCGCTCCTGCTGTTTGTGTTTCTCGAAGGCACACACTGAACAAAGTACAGGGATTCTGCAGGGATCAGCAAGTTAAACTTTTTAAAACCTTTTACATAGAATGACATTTAATACCTATTTTGCTATATTACCAGAACACACTATGACAAAGCATATATGATGTAAATCTGGTGGAGATGATATGGTCTCACATAATTTACTATATTTTTTCAGTGCCTCCCAGCAGCATAATAACATAAATATATAGTGTAATATATAGTACTATAGTTTCTAATGATATAAATTATTAAATTAGCACAACCTGGACCTAGAAAAGCAGCATGAAGATCATTTTAATCCTCAAATTGACACATGCCCATTGTGATGACTTTAAGACTGCAATAACCTCTAAGAATGTTTTGTGTCACTACAGAGGTGACTTTGTCTCTCTTCAATGCATTTTCCAGTTTGAGCAGCTAACCTTTGACATCAGTGAGACTGGCTTCTGACACTCCTTCGCTGAGATCAATGAGCGTCCCCTCGGACTTGCAGCGAGGGAGAGAAGTGTTGTTGTTGGTGGTGGCTCTGATTCGATGGGCAGCCATGTTCAGACCCGTCACTGTGCACCAGCTGGTGTGTTCAGGCTACTCTAGTGGGTTTCCTTTAACCAGTGGCCAAGTCGGATGTCAACAGCCTCCCATGATCTCTGAAAGACACAGGAAATATTGGATTACATTTAGCATAACAAAAAGAGTTGAGTTGTTTGATAATCTGCGTTAAGTGTTTCTCTCTCTCTTGTTATTCATTAGTTAAGGTATGCATCATAGTCAAACATCCTGACTCTCCATCCACTCGCCTTTTGAAACTTGTCTTGTTGATCATGCTCAGCGCCCTGTGTATGTGATTTTCAACCACCCACTTGTTTTTCACAACATAAACTAAGCAATAAATGCCAGTACAAAGTGGATGTGCATAAATATATGTGTGATTAAAGTCTTCTAAATAACTCTGATCCTCCTCTCAGGAGTTTGAATCTTCATGTGCAGAATCAGAGCAACAGGAGAATTAGAAAATCAATCTAAACAGAATAACAAATAATTTCACGCAGAGTTTTTGGCTTTCTGACTCATAAGTAGAGATGTTTGATTAATGTTCATAGATACCAGTTTATTTATTCATACCAATTTAGCCCTTACTGATACATGATGTCTAGGCATCGTTAACACACTGATAAACCGAGTGGAAAATGAACATTTAAAAATCTCCCGTTTGTTCATTATTTACAAAGAGTGCAGCTGTTTTCAGAGCGTAATAGAAAAAACTGATGTGTACATGCTGCACATCTGACGACGTGATCATTAGTCATGTGTTGACTTAAACATAGCTTAAACATAGATGATTGCAAAGTTGTTGGTACGTTACTGTAAATCTGTGCAGCAGCCTGAACATATTTGTTCCTGTTTTGACTCTACAGCACTACTTTGCTACTTATTCTAAACAAAACACATTATCAGTGCATCCTCCATAGTGACTGCTGTCAACCTATTACAGGCTAAGGATGGCTAATATTCTATGTTTTCCTCCCTGTCAATGAATCCCATGAAAAGACAGCAGTTGTCAGTTTGTCTCTGGTTATTTCCCTGACTGTTGAGATGTGAAACCCCTCAAAAGAGGCCCTTTGTAAGTTTTCTCTGCTGCTGAGCGTGGTTAGGTGAGAGCTTCAGCCATCACTGGACACAGCACCAGAGGTTATAATACACCCTCTGCACAGCCATGCCAGGACGGGCTCGTTAATTGCAGTGATTCCACTAAAATAAATGCTGGTGTGACTGAACCTTTAATCTGAATAATGTCAGAGTGAATGCTCAACATATCAATGTGACAAAATGTCCCCCTCCATAGAAACACTGGTTTGTGTTTTGTTTTCACACAGCATTTCCAGTATACTGTAGAGAGGCAAGTTCAACACTAAAGGTTCACGTTGACCCATCATACCTGCGTTAGTTTGGGATCACAGGTCTGTTTTAGCTGAAAATGGTTTGTTTTAACTATGAACAAATATCTGCACCGCTAAATATGATGACTGCAGAAAAAATAAATGGGTGAAAAACTGCACACAGCAGATGTGGGTCAGTGGAACACACACTGGTTTGAGAGACACCAGGCTTTTTAGTTCAATTCATAATTCATGTCAGTGTCAGTTCAGGGACGACACGCTGCACAGAGGAAGAGGCTGATGACAGTTTACTACTGACACACTTTTACAGGAGGAGACTTAGAGCTGGAACAGTTCTGAGGCAACACTGTCACAGTCTGCACACAGAGACCACAACCACTCCACTCCATTAATACCACTTTCTATGTTTAGATTAAATACTGATGCAGACGTTCTGATTTCACCTGCAGTGAAATCTGCCTCACCAAGCTTCAATAAACATGTTTCTGTGGAGACTTTCAGTTTGAGTTGATTGGTCAAGTCTTTGACTTGTCACAGCAGGAAAAGCACAGGTGTCATGGATAATATTAACGACGGCTCTGTTGCAGTCAAGTGTCCCAGTGAGCTGTGATAAGGAGCCAGCATGCACAAGAAGGAATGAGGGATGCCATGTCATTTAGAAATGTTTCGGGACAGCTCTAGCATATTTTTACTTCTTTAACAAATCTTCTTGATAATATCATGATGATTTAACCATATCAGCCAACTCTAGTTCAAATAAAACTTTATTTCTTGCTTTTTGTGACACTCACTGAACTCACTGTTTGTTCAGACATCTAAAAGGAGAACAATGTGTTGTTCCTCTTGCTACTTAAAAAACATTCACACGTACACAGCCTGAGACAGAAAGAGCACAGAGGTCGTCTCTAAGTGTTTGTTTTCAGCTGCAAAACTAGAAGTCACCATGAACCACTTCCCACTGACATTTAGGACTTCAGAGGAAATATTCAACAGTGCTTTTAAAACCGTTACCAGCCCATTCACTGAGGCTGGGTTATTATTTCAGTGTTTAAAACATGCAGGGTCAGCTACTTTACAGTATGTAACAGTCTATAAACCATCACAGCCTGCTACATCAACCCAACCATGTTTAGTGCCTGAGCCTTCTTAGACTGGATAAAGACTACAGTGTTGGTTGATACAGTTTGACTGGTACACACTGGTTCAGCAGTGTTTTCAACCATCAGCAACTAAAAATATGAGTATCTCATTCAGTAATCCATGCTCGTCAGACCCTGAAGGCGACTCGATCCTTGCTAATTCCATCCTGATGTTAGCATGCTGTGCAACTTTGATGGTATGACGTCTGGATCTCATCTCTTTGAAGCAGAGGGAGGTGGGGGAGGTGGGGGGAGAGGGAGGTGAGGCGAGGTCAGACGTAAACTCTGGGTGGTCTGCAGCAGCAGCAGCTATCTAAACCTCAGCCTGACCACCCTGCACTGTTCAACTCCCACCACAGAACAACTGTGGGTGGGGACGGCTCTGCATGTAAATCTGAGAGAGCACAACAACGAGAGGACTCTGCCATGGCAAATCACCACATGCTGCCTGGTAATAAGGCGCTTGGAGAGGCCGTAATGAGGCTCAGCCAGCTTCTCTGCTGACAGCGTGTCAAAAACTCTCCCTCTGGACCTCTCTAATAACATTTCTGTGGAGTTTAACCGCTCGGCCGTTAGCTCAGACTGCCATAACGTGTGGAGTTAACATTTAACAATATTTCATGTGTTTCACTGGGGGATTTTGTCAAGAGGGAAAGTTCTTGGATCCAATTCTGGTACTTTCCTCAGAACCTAAACAACACAGGAACAAGACCGAACTGCTGACTCAGTGCATACTGTTAATGCTGAAGTCGAAGCGGAAGTCCAGGGAATTAGTCTTTGAGGATGTTGGAAGAAAAAGTCGAGTTCAGAGTTCATCAGAGACCATCACAGAACTTCCATCACTCTACATTTTCTGTTCAGATTTCATGTACAGATCCAGAGACTGTGTCATGAAGACAGCTGAGCTTTATCAGGCTCTCTGAGGTCACTGGCTTCACTTCACCTGTGCAGAGAAAAGCACTGCAGAAAGATGAAATGAGCAGATAAAAAGACTTGAAGGAATCAAGGCTTAATGAGGATGTATGTGACCAGAAAAGCAAAACCTGCTGACCTGTTAATCAGACTGAACTGACACTTTGTTTCACTCCAGTCATTCAGTCTGACATTGTGTTCATTTAATATCAATCATTTTGCCCCAAATACACTGACATGTTTGTATCAAACAGTCGCAGCAGGCTGGAGTCATGGTTTCTGTCTGCAGTGTGCGTCTTAGTCCTCAGATACATTTAAAGCAGGGTCACGCAAATAATAGGAGGAGACATTAACAGAGGACTATTATGCATTCTACCAGCTTTACTACACACACACACATACACAGTATTTGAGAGTCAGTTCAGCAGGGAAAAAATCTCCACCTCTGAAAAAGAGGAGCAAACACAGCGCAGATGAGATTTACAAAAGTAAGGTTATAGTGGCAGAAATAAATGTGCATCAAGTAACTAAACCCTGATCATTAGAAACAAAAGTGAAGCCACTGAGAATGTGTGATTACTGTGACACAACAGACCAGTGGACAGGGCAACGTGGTTTGTACAATCACCACAGACTGCAACTAGACTTTTCTTTGTTATGTTTAAACCTTTAAGGTTTACATTCACCTCAGTGTATCAACAGCACCTCCGCAGCCGGTGTGCCCTATCAAGGACACTTTGTCTTTTCCTTGTGAATCTGTAATAAAAAACCACTTGGCACCAGCCTTTTCCTGGGGGACATCCACTCCACAGGAAGTGAACTGCTGAATGAAAGGAGTGCCATGGGTGGCAGCTTCATAGAGCTCTTCCTCTGGGACTGTGAAGGAATGGCTGAGTGATTATATATATATTTTTATATGCCTCAGCAGGTCAACACGCTACCGCTCCTGATGCCCACTGACAATGACCACCCCACAGTCCAGACAGGAAACAAGGGCAGAGGTTAGAGAAGGGCAGACATCATTAGAATTTTATATTCATAGTTGTGGTTAGTGTTGGAGAGTCCTATCAGTTTGAAGGAGCAGTTAACACGACAGAGCCTCCCTCCTCCTCCTCCTCCTCCTCCTGCTGCAGACAGTTTGAAGGACAGACCAGCAGGCAGCCTGAGGCTGCCTGAGCTTTAACTGGGCTGACAGTGGATCAGTGCCGTTAAACAACTCTGCAGAGAAGAGCAGCAAACAAAAGATATGACCAAATGATCTTCTCCCAGCCTGCAGAGCAGTCCACTGCACCAGAGTTCACTGGACGATCTGCAGCCTGTTAAATGTTTGGTGTAAATAATTCAGGGTTTTATTGCGTCTCTCTCTCACTGTAAACATGTATTCAGTGTGTTTGTGGGTTTAAAGTCAGATGGCGATCGGCAGTAGGAACAATTGTTCTGCTAGTTTTTTTGCCATATACAGGTCTGCTCATGGAAATATGAAGAGTGGATGTTTTCACTTCCAGATGACAAATGGAAATCTGAATTCTCCTCTGCGTCACTTTAAATTCAGTGTTTGGGGAGAATCACATTCTTCTGCTCTCAGTCAAGCTCTTTGTTTAAGCTTTGTAATATTCAAACACGCGACTCTCGTTTTCATCGTCACACTGTTCCATCAAATAGAAACAGTCTTGAGCCTAATTTTAGACACATTTCCCCAAAATTCAACCTGACAATTATTTGGCATCTTTTTTATTTGGCAAGCAAAAATATAAATATTATAATAGATAGTAAATATGTTCTGGCTGCAGCTTCTCAAATGAGACAATTAACTGTTTGCTCTTCATATAACATTTTAAACAGAATATTTTGGGGGTTTTGGACTTTGGACATCTGAAGGCATCATTTAGACATTTTTCTCTATTTTATGACATTTAACTGACTCAACTCTTCACCAATAATAATAATAATAGTCAGTGAGCTGATGGTGCCCTAAACTCAGCAGCCTTACACAGTATAATGAATATTACTGGCATCAGACACAAAAATATTGTCAGTATTAGAAGCTCAGTGAGTAGTTTTTGACCTGTTTTCTTTTTATTTGAAACATCTGTATTAAGTTTGACTCTTAGCAAATATTTACCAGCATCAGAAAACAGAATAAATAAGGTTTAGTTGTTGTACTGTCGATAGTACCTGTGTTTACATCACAACACTTACATTAACAGGACAGTGTGTTCTGTGTGAATCTGTGCAGAGGAGGAGACAGCAGAGAACATTAATGAGGCCTGAGCTATAAAACTGGTCACTGTACAAGGTCAAAGACGCAACGATGTTCAGCAATAAAAGCATGGTGATGACCAGAAGACTCCGTACGACCCCTCAGCATGGGCCGAGGCTCTGCTGCGAGTTTAAGGACGACTGCTCCTGAGCAGGAAGTAGCTGAGGAGGAAATGCCTTTGTGATGAGAGGCAGCCGGATCTCTGCTGACTCTCCCTGCCCACCACATTTCCTTCAAAGCACCGCCTTCAGCACATTGTTCTCATCTGCTCACTCACAGTCCACTAAGGATGTTTAAGACTCGACATCAGAAAAGATATCAGATCATTCATGTATGGACACAATCTGCACACAGAAAGGGCTGGAGACTGAAGAATAAAATGCAAACTGCCTTCTAAACATCACTTTACTCGGTCTGGCTTCCTGTTACTGGACGACACTCACATGTATTTACTGATACTGCAGAAATGTTGGGGTTTATCAGTGCGTCAGTATGTACGGCAGGACGTCCCTTAAAGTATTAATCCACCTGAAATCTTCTTTGCTAATGTTTTCTAATGAGATGCACTGAACATGTTTGTTAGGACACATGCAGAGAGAAAATAAACAGAGCAGTGTTTGTTTACAAGAAGACTCCACAGCCTTTAAATAGCACTTTACATAATGTAGTGACAACAACAGCAAACCAGCAAAATGAATACTGTAAGACACACCTAACACTCTACAAGCACACACAGTGCAGATGATGACAGCAGAGGCAGAGAGGACAGAACCACAGCTCAGTCAGCCACTGTGTTATTTCCTCAAATGTATTTAATTAAAAGGGAGCAGATATAAACAAAGGGCATGTATTTCAGCATTCACAGTTTAATATATGGTTGTGATGGGATTCTGTTAAACTGATCCCAGCCCTGCTGCACATTTGGAGCCACAAACATGCAGAGTGGTCTGGTCTTGTTTCCAGCGAGGGAGAGTTTATCAGCTGACGAGCTCACGGCTCCTGAATTAGCTGGTCAGATAAAGAGAGAAGCCCAGGTGCTGTGTTCTCAGGCAGCAGCTCAGCGAGAGACGTACGAACACAAACAGTCTCGTACTGAGTCAACACTGCTGAGGCCTTGAGTGTTGAGAAACAAAGCTCCAGTATGTCACGTCCTGGAGCGAGGCGGAGCCTGCACCGCAGAGTACACAGTAACTGTCACAGAGACATGTTTCTGTTCATCTGGAGAGTCACGCCTCAATGTCACAGCCACGCCTCAAACATCATCACTGAAATATAATGACTGTTAAAAGGTGTTTCATTGTCAAATCCATTGTGTCTAACTTTGACTAACCTGTATTGTTTACAGTCATCTTCCTCCCTGCATGTTGTTGTATCTCAAACACAACAGAACACGTTCAGTTTACAGTTTGGATGTTTCCACTGCGGGAACATGTCCAGTGATCAGGGAAGTGTTTCTGAATCTCAGGAACTTCACCTGCATAAACAGCAGCAGCGAGTTCAAAAGGAAGAGGAGAGTTTTTGGTTCTGTCACAGGCTGCGTCACATTAATCTCCTTCACTTTAATCTGACACCATTCAGTCTGACTGGTGCTGATATGAAAATGTTGGTCAGATAACCATCTCGCTTATTCACACAAACTGTCCTTAGATTAACACACAGGGTTGCAGGTCTGAAAGGTCCTTTACTTCCTGGTGTCAGTAGAGTCCCAAACACACACCTCGAGGTCACTTACTAATATTAGGACGAAGGACGGACACTTGTGATGTTTATTGACAAAAACAAACTCATGTTGTCAGCTACTCGACGAGTCTAAAAAGAGTCAGAGAGTATGTGAGCAGAGACGTGACAGCGGCAGCTGGGACAATGAGAGAGAATACGAGAGGAGCTAAACTTCATTTGCTATTTTTCTCACTGCTCACTTTCTACTGCAGAAATAAATCACAATAAAACCTTGGAGTTCTCAGCCTCTGTTTTCCACCTCAGCATGTTCTGTTTACATTCAAACATCAGACTGATGCCAAAATAAATACAACAAAACAACACAGACACTGTGTTGCTGTGTCCCTCTCCAGTCCATTGTCAGCCTGATTTCCCTGATCTTCACAGTTCACAGGAATCAGACTTTTACTTCCTCAATATAGTTTCTGTAGCTCCACAGTTCCTGGAGCTCAACAGGGAAAAGGCAGCAAATCCTGTTGAGAAGCTTGAACCAGCAAAATAAATGCCCTAATACAAAAGATACCTCTAACCCTGTATGATGTGCCGGCTCCACTGAGAGGACACATCACCGCCCAGTGCTGTCCTTTTTAACAAACCATGTTCATTAGCTCACACTTTCCAAACCATCAGGAGTCTGCTGATAGCCTGAGGTCCACGCAGCCTGAAAACCAGCTGCCTGACCTGATCTGAGACAAAGCCACAAACATGTGGACTGGGAAGTTTCAGTGCAGTTTCTCTTTTCATACACCACACTGTTCCAAGCTCTCCTCAGAGTACTATGCTGCTGACTAGGGGCAATAAACTGTGCATGTTAAAACATTAAGCTGCAAACACCCTGGCTCTGTCAGTCACTGGGTACATTTGTTAAAGTACATATTTACAAAGGTTTATGCTAGATACTGTACGGCTGTAGACAGCAGTTTAGTTGGTTTGTTTTACTAATGTATTCTGTGCAGTTGTGTCAGTGCTGCAGCAGCTGCAGCCATTATTCAGCCCTTTACTTCACAATATAAACATACCAAGGTGGAATGGCTGCAGGGATGAAGTGAGGAGAAATGTGAGGAATGCCAAGCTCCAAATGAAATCATGCATTATTCAAGTGAAGGAGGAGAAGAAGAAAAAGTCAAACTTATCATTCTTCTGATGACAAAGGGAAGGTTAGAGATCATGTTAAACTGTCAGTCTGGGCTTTTATCAGGAAATTCATTGGGCTGCTCTCCTTGTTGCCAGTCTTGTCACGAACCTGAAAACAATGCCTTTACACACACTCCTCTATACAGCCCTATCCCCCAACATCACCGCCCACCACACACACACACACACACACACACACACTCAGTCCCCTCTTTAACAAGAGTAGTGTGCAGCAATCCAGCAGTCTGCAATCTTCATAACACACCAGACAACTAGATCAAGTTCGAGTCCTTCTCTGTTGGGTATCTGCTGATACTGAGTGTGATCTGACTATATTTACCCAAGCGTTGGTCAAATAAAGGCCCTCTTATTATCATGATATGACCTGTGAAATCAACGTTCAGCAGCGGAGATGAATGGGAAGCTGCAGCCTGAACCTTTTCTACATCGCTCTTTGCTAAGAGAGGAGAGATAACAGGTTCCTCACCGACTGAGTTCACTTTACTTTGCTCATCATCAGAGCTCTACAGGTGGGAAATAACAACTCTTAAATCACCATGTTTCTTTTCTCTTCCACTATGAGACCCATAAACTCTGTGACAAGCGATACCACAGCTTCCATGTCAACTGACATTAAATTAATGACATTAGTGGGATGAATATGATGTTTTGTTGATCAAAGAGATGACATCTACTTTAACTACATTTCCCAGAGCCTGGTTAATGGTGAATATGAGCTTATCACAGATGTGTCAGAAGATAAGTAACAAGAAACATCTTAAATGCCAAAGACATGTTTGAGTGAACTCAGAAACTCTCACCACACAGCAGTGTCAGTCTTACCTTGTAGCTGTAAAATGTCACATTCAGTAACTAAATTTAAGGGATCAGAGATACATCAATAACCTTAACACTGTTGAGGGTTAACATGGCAGTCAATCAAAAAGTTTCCATATTTCAATCTGACTCAAACAATAGGACTGCTCTGAAGACTAGAGGTGCTGCTGGAGTACTGACCCTCTAACACACACACACACACACACACACACACAGCTAGCTGCTGCAGTTATGGTGTCCAGACACAAACACAGAGAGAGTAACATTTACACCCTGCCACGGAGCTTTCAGTTCAAACACTGGATGCAAACCTGGCTGATAAGAGGTGTGTTTCCGTCCTGATAACAGGTGGAGATGACCCACAGGCTGCACTGAACTCTCACTCTGAGCTCCAGCTGACACCACGCATGGAAGAGGGTGGGGGGATTGTTAGGGAACGACTTGGCTCCAGGATGACTCACCCCTGGTGTAATGGCTGGCTTCAGTCCCTGACAAGTAAAGCTGACAAGGGTGGCCCTGGGCTCGTGGTAAGGTTGGGGGGGTGAGGGTGGGAAGTGGTCACCAGCTGCCAACCACAGCCGTGCCCTCGCTGTCGTAACACGTGCTGTAATCAGTTGGAGCTGAGCTTCAGCGACACCAGGAGACGCACGTTCACCCCTGGAGGGAAGAGGGTGTGGGGGGGTCGCTTATCTGGAATCACACGCATCCATTCAAACAATGAAGCCTATTCAGGTCCAGCTGCAACCAAAGATCTGGTCCTCAGTGATTGGGGGGGGGGTCCACAAGCAGATTCAAACACTGAGGTCATTTCAGATCCTGTCATCTAAAACGTTAGTGCTGCTGGTGTATTGACAGTTCATTTAATAAGAACGTCTGGTAAACTCTTCAGAGGAGGGAAGACAAACTGAGGAGGAGACGCCTGTGTTTTAGTAAGTAAAGTAAACATGAACACGCCGGCCAATATGAAGTAAGAATGGACAAGATACGATCTGAGCTCAAACTCCTTTTTTAATCTCTCCTGTCAAGATAATAGTTGCAGTTTGTGCAATAGAAAGTCTTACGCTAACCTTTCTATTTCAGTCACACAAATAGTCTGATGATATTCAAAATCTCCCTCTCCATGAAAATTACGCTCCATGGAAACTGGGCAAAATTCACCCACTTTGGAAAACCATGAGATCTGGTTGAAAGCTCCAGGGAAAGAAAACAAACCAGTCTGTGGACTCTGAGTTTGGATCTTCCTGTCCGTCTCAAAGGTCATGAATGAGCTTCCATGCTCTATTTTTGGTATGTTATCAACTGAACAGCAGACACAATGGTCACTGTGATAGAGTACATATCTTGGTCAGATTTGAATAGATTTTCATACAACCACCAAATGAATGGAAACCAGACTGAGCCATGTAAAACACTGTCTGGACATCAGGGCTGCAACTAACCATTGTTCTCCACTAATCCATTTTTTTGGTTCATCATCATCAGTGACAGTAAAGCATGAAAATGATCATTTCCCACAGACCAATGTGATGTCTTCAAATGTCTTGTTTTGTTTCTGACCAATGGTCCAAAACCCAAAGATACTCAGTTTACTATCATCAAATCTTCACATTTTAGAGGTTTAAACCAGCAAATAGCAGACGTTTGCTTAAAGAACGACTAACATTACTATATCATCATCCAAACAGCTCCAGTTAACACTGAGATATATATCTATACACAACAGCAGGAGACACTTCCTTTAATCAATCTAGGCCATCACAAAAGCCTCAGTAGTCTTTGGTGTTATTAATTATTTCAAACAACATAATTTAATTTAGATGTGAAACCACAACACAAATATGCGTAGGCCTAAATGATTACTACTCATGCAGTTATTCTTCAGTTATAACATAAATGACAAGCATTAACAGAATTAGTTTTATTTGAAATGTGGACAGAAAGTCAGACCTAAATGAAGGTTTATCTTTCTTTGTCCCCAGTCAGCGTTTGTGTTCAGCCGTGTGCTGGTTCTTTCCATGTGAACATGTAAACTGAGTGAGTCACCATCACAGTGTCTGGTCCAGCGCTCTGGAAACGTGCACATATCCACTGACTGAATGAGACACTTCTAGAACAAACATGTGGCATTTATTTATTATTCAATATGACAATTAGATGAAGATGAAACAGTCAGTGGTTACGACGCCTCATCCAAGTTAAATCTATGAGAGACTGGCTGCTGTTGTTTAGCATGTGGAGAAATCACCCAGTTTATGACCTGTCATGTTGTTTGTTTGACAATATCACATCTTCTCCTCATATCTGGCCACATCTGCCGCCACACAAAAAACAGAAACACTGGATTCCATCTGTTTCACTACAACCTCAACATCCACTTACAGACAGTTGCTAGCAGCTCTGTGAGGCTGTATTCTCATACACTCAGTGAAGCCAATGCTAACACACAGACAGTGATGCTAACATGCTGGTGTTTACCATGTTCGTCATCTTGGTTCATATATCGAACATGTTACCGTTCATCCTCAGGGGAACATGAATGTATGAAGCATATTTCTTGTAATCCACCTGATAGTTGCTGAGATACTTTCAGTCTGGACCAAAACTGTGAACAAACAGAGACAGCCATCCCTAGCTCCACGCCGTGAGCAGGATTATAAATATGGCTGCAGCTCCAACAAAGCAGGACCTCAAAGCATCACACAGGTTGTAAACAAGCCCCCAGTTTAACCTGAACTGTGTAATAATCCCTCACTGCACAGGAAAACTGTGTGCAGCAAGTACAGTAGGTCAAAGGTGAAGCAGGAAGTCAGTCTGTAAACTGTGATGGATGTTCACAAAAGACTTATTTTTACATTTTAACATTCGACCGTTGTTTTCTCTCACAAATAATTTGTTTAGGCTCAGACGTCTGATCAGTGTTTACATCCTGACTGTCTATAAGAACAATCCCAGCGCTGTCCCATCATCCTCACATCTCAGCAGTGAAGCTGGTGTGTGACACGTTATCATTACTGACACAAACAATCATCAAAACATGAATCAGGACATTTTTTTAATAAGTGTAATCTACCTTTAAAAATGGCCCGACACTGCCAACTTCAGAGAGTGGAACAAACCCAGCGGGTGCTGTCAGATATCGACTAAACCACTTAAGGTGGTATGTGTGGAGAACAGCAGGTCAGCTGAGAGAATAAGAGGAAACAGTTCACACACACAGCTCTTCTGTCCACTGCTGCTCAGAAACACCACTGCTGATGCTTCATGTTACTGAGAGATTACCACCTCATTATGAGATAAACTGAGAGTAAAGACAACACACTTGTGTTAAGTCGTCGTGTGTTACAGGACCCATAATGCACTCTGTCTGTTTTTATTTTGACTGAGTCATAGTTATCAGACATTAAGCAGAGCCTGACCCACACATCAGCAGGCCAACTTTATTATAAGAAACGTTTTATAGGCTGGTTTTTGTTTTATTTTCCTAATCTTTCTTCATTCTGAATTACATACCTTCACTGTTGGTGCAGAGAAACTGTAATATTCTTATTTCATTTTCCTCTTTATTCTATTTTTTATGCTGTTCAAATGCAGTTCTTTGCTCCTGTGTTTGTGGTGTTATACAAATAAACCTCTCCTTAATTCAACCTTGATATTGTTGTATCTTATGTTATCCAGAGAAGTTTGCACTTAACTTGCACATAACAATGTGACATTCACATTTTTATTTTCATCACAGTCACAGCTAACAGTTCCCATCTATCACCTTCTCTATTGATCTACACATTATCTTCTCAAATAATCAGTGAATCCGTTTGTAAACTGTTTGCCCAGTGTGATGCGTTCAAATGTCTTATTCTGTCTGAACAACGATCCAAAACACAAAGATGTTCACTTCACTGGAAGACTGAGGAAAGAGAAAACTGATTGATCAGCAGCCAATTCATTTTCTGCTGATCGACTGATCTGTTATCTTATCATCTTCCTCATTCCTCCTCTTCTTCCTCTGTGTATTTATTTTGGCTGCTGGAGCTCCTGAGCTGGAGATCACACACTCCCACGGCTCAGACTGAACCGGGTCTGGCAGTCTGAAACCCCCCTTGCCCTGTTTTCCGGAACAAACCCGCCTGTAGCTGCTGCTGTGGAGATGACAGTGGTGTGAAGTCCTCACTTTGAAAATCACTGGGGTTGTGTTATGTTAATGTCATGGCAACCGGTGTCACCCACAGTCCCAGTCCGGCTCCAGGGTTCACTAACACCACACCGAGGATTAACGGAGCGCCCGCCTCTGGAGACTCCGCTACAGCTCAGTTATCACAGCTTCACGAGCCTCTAGTCGTGTTTCAGCCGGGTTTCAAACTTGTAACGGATTCAGAAAGGACTTTAAAAATCACCAGCAGAGCGACGAGAAGCCGCTTTTAATCAGAAACAGGCGTTAGTGTAGTTTCACTGCAGGTACGGTACAGTTACACCCACAGAGACTCTGGATCTACAGCGGTCCAGAAAAAAAAACAGCGAGACGAGAAGACAAACGGAGCCTAAACCGTTAAACTGTGGACACAGCACAGACTTGGAAACGCTGTCGAAATCCAGACCACAACAGTTCTGTGTCGGTTAAGCGTCGTTTTCTCACCTGCACCCTCCAAAATATGTTCCACTGTGGCTGGAAAGTGAAAAGTTGCGGGATGAAGCCGTCGCTCCCAGGTGGAGCGGCTCCAACACTTTCACATGTTGAAGGGGGAGAAAAAAGAGACAGAGGAAGAGGAAGAAGAGGAGAAGGTGGCAGCTTACCTGGCACAGGAGAAGTCTTGTTTTGTCCCATGAAAAAAGCGAGAATAGCGGAGCAGGCGCAGTTTTCCCGTCGAGCTCCCTCCCCGGCGGTGGCGCTGGATGTGTATGTGCGGGTCTACCGTGTCCTCCTGGAGGAGAGCAGCCGAGCTCCGGCTGATGTCACCGGGACAGGGAGGGGCCTCACCGGGCCATATTTCCATGAGGACATGATGTCACTTGACTCGTTCAGATGACTCCGAGTCCACACGGAGGGAGAGTTTAATGTTCATTACCGCGGACTGGTCTTAGAGGATTTGTTGGAGCCGGACTCTCAAACAAAGAAACTGCCCCTCCAAAAAACCACAGCAAATACACACTGAGTCTCTGGATCAAATTACCAGCGGCTGCGCTCAGTGTTACAAAGTAACTGGAGTTACATTTACTCAAGTACTGTAGGCTGCTTTTACTTTACTTGAAAGTTTGAAGTTGTTATTTTCTATTTTTGTACTTTTTACTCCACTAGTTACTTTTCCGATCAAGATTTTACATTAAAAAGTTTATGAAGAGATTGTTGGAACCTTTGTGTCCAGTTGAGATCCAGTCATCACGTTTCAGTAGTCTGTGAGGGACTGAATATGAATATGAATATGAATATGAGAATATGAAGAATACACACTGAGTCAGGAAACAGCTGATATTATCCAAGATTTTACCAAAAAAGCAAAGAAAACTGAAAACTGAAGGCAAAACACAGTTTTTCTTCTTTGGTCTCCTGTTAATCATCTCGAGACCCCTCATATTTATGTGGTGACTCTTTGTGGGGGCCTGACCCCTAGGTTGAGAACCACTGAACTTATATTTGTGACATAGTTAAACCAGAGGAGTCAGGATTAATGATGTGATCATGTCAGAGAGAATTCACAGGACACTTAGATTACTTAGATTACTTTGATACTTTCAGTACATTTTGCTGATTATACTTGAGTACTTTAGTAGGATTTTGAATGCAGGAATTTTACTTGTAATCGAGTATAAGTAAAGGATCTGAGTGCTTACTCCACCACTGACTGCACAGTTTGTACATAATACAGTACAGAAAGTAATGTAGTACATCTACTCAAGTCCTCTTAAATTCAGCTCTGAGGCACTTGTTCTTTACTTGAATATTTCCATTTTAGCTGCTTAATGTTTGTTTGTTTTTTTAATTTATGGGGAAATGTTTTTTCTCCATCACACTTCTTTACATTATTACTAGTTACTACAAACACTGCCTCAACACATTGTAGTGATTACCCAGCATTATAAAGTATGAGTATAAAGGTTTAAATGAACTCCACGTAGACCACCTAGATCATTAAAATGATGCTTACATGTTTTTACAAATACTTTTACTTTTGATACATACAGTACTTTGTCCTGATGTCTGTGGACTTTGATTTAAAGCTGAATGAATTTGTTTATTTCTTTGTTTATTTGTTGTTTTCTTTATGACCACTTGTGAGCAGAACAAGGAGCTGAGCGATCATACACACACTGTAAGACCTTATACAGCTGATATAAAAGTCACAACCCTAAAGAATACAGAAGAATCACAACAGCACGCTGTCGCCAGAGGATGTATTTGATCAAAACACAGCAGGTCTTAAATACAAAACTAGTGTTTACAAGGTTTTATTAGGAAGACAGTGTGCAGACGCAGCGTCCTGTGTTAACTACTGTTGTAAAATCAAATTTCACTGAATTGAAAAGAAGTCTGGCATTAAAAACAAGTTGATATGCACAGAGATGTGCAAAGGACTATATGAGGTTGAATCACACTTTAAAGTGTCTGACAGAATAATTTATGATGTGCAGTGGGAGGTTCAGAAACAGAATATCAGACTTTGATTCGACCTCCACAGAGACTCAGCATCAGAAATAAGACTCTCCACGATGGTGCCAGTTGTAATGGTCTGTTATAATCTGCTGGACCACAGTGCTCTTTATTTTTGCCTTTGCTGAATTATTTTTATACTGTGTAGTTACAAACAAATCATTCAATTATTTGGTGACTGAAACAGTTTACTGCTGTTTGTCCACAGCACACACAGCTATAACTGAAAAAGAGCCCAATGAGCAGCTTCCAAAGGTTATAATGTTTATTACATCCCACAGTATAAACATGTTACGTTCCCCTCCTCATCCATACTCCTCATCTGCTACTACAAAGAGTCAGTCATCTAATTTTCCTGTTGTCTGTTGCTGTAAAAGCTTTATTATTATATTGTTATATTATTAGGATTATTTCTGGTGTCCTTTCCTTCACGACAACTCAGAAAACTCCACTTTTTGTGTCCAAGGGCTGAGTAGACCAGCATTTGAATGCAGCACTGTATTCAACACAGTTTAATGTAGAAATGAGTGTACCAGAGCTTAGTCACCATGTGCTCATGAAAATTGAAAGGGTTCATCTTCTGAGGAGCAGGCAGTCATTACAGTCGTACCAACAATCCAGTAGTTTTTGACACATTTTACCTAAAACCAGAAATATCACCCTCATGGAAGATGAAAAGTGATCACCACAGTGAGTGGGAGCATCCTCTGGGGATCATGAACACTTGTACAAAGTTTCATTACGGTACATCCCAACAGGAGCACTGCCATCCCATAGCCACTAGCATGGCTAAAAACCAATGCAGGACCTGAATGATTGATTCTGTGTGTATTGTCATTATCAAGCCTTTCAGTCAGAGTGATGAACGACTGGGTGGAGATGTAGGAACTGATCGACTCTGAATCTCCTGTTTGCAGTAAATCAGAGCCAGAGTTCATATCTGGAACCTCACTCATCCTGGCAGATAAAAAGGCAGCTGCAGCACGTCAGTAAAACCAGATTACATTACAGTCACACCACGGAGCAGGCAGCTAATACACACTGTATAATCACTGAGAACACCTAACAAATTGTTTTATGTTCCACGGTCCGAAGCTGCCAGAATAAAAATCTCTTGATTCATATTCAGTGGAAGACGTCGCCCTGGTATAATGCACTGATGGCTTCTGGGTAGACTGTGTGGCTGATGTTAGGCATAGATCTGACTTGACGGACAAAAACTCATGAGTCATCACTGGGGGGTTAGTTTTTCCCAGAGGGCGCATTTCAAGGCCAAAAGTATATGGACACTGAAATAAAGTATGTGGACACGTGAACTTTCCAGCCACATGTGATTCCACATCCATGCACATTAATCTGCCTCTCTAACAGCCTCCACCCTTCTGGTTTCAGTCTTTCCACCAGATGTTGAACCTGCTGCAGTGACTGGCTCTGCAGAAATGTTGCATGGGGTTGAGTTCAGGGCTCTGTGCAGCCGAGTCAAGTTCCTATGGAGCTGTCTGTGTGCACGGGGATGCTGTCCTGACGAAACAATGAAGAGATAAACACACAAAATGTTGCCACTGAGTTTGGACGAACACTATCGTCTAAAATATCATTATGTGCTCAGGCATTAAGACTTTCCTGTACGGAAAGTAAGGAGTGTTAGTGTACATTAGCTGAGGTGCTGTCTGATTTTCCTGCCAGAAAATTAAAGGATTATTCCAAAACAAAAGACTGGAGAACAACAAAATCTGAGAGAAATCAGTTGTGGACAGGATGTTACAATAAATTCTAGAAGGAGACTTTCTACACAACCAATCCTCCAGCCTTAACAACCATTCAGGCTGCTTGTTCCTCCCCTCAGGTACGGACCATGGGAGTGTCGTACTGGACCTTTGTCATCAAAGAAACAACAATAAAACTGTGGAACAGCTTCAGTTTGATTAGCTTTAGGGAAAGATGGTGGTCTGGGTTAAAACCGGTTGTTTCCAGTGTGAAGGTCTTGTGTTTTGTTGACCCATCCATCCATTACAACCTTGTCCTAAACTTGTTGCTCCTTAAATTATCGACTCATCCACTTGTTGTTAGATGTCGCTTAATGATGAAACATAATACGATGCTGCACTGATGACCTGTGGGCTTGTACAATTAGACTGTCTCCTGACCAAGTGTATGACACCACTGAACACCTGTGGCTAAAACAAGAAATGCAGCACGTCTGTTAATAATATTCAACTACTTATACTGTTAAAACGGTACTTTTATAAATTACTGTGTGACCTGTTGACTTAGTTAAAACACATGAAGTATATCCTCCTGTAAACCACCCATGGCTGTGGCTGAACTTGTTGCAGGATAGATTAATGGTTGGTTTTGGCTTCTTCTGGGATAAAAACGATAAGATAAAAACACCTCCACTGTTACCTTCTGACAGAAAATTAGCTGAATGGAAATTTTGCAGAGTCAGAAGGAACATTCTGCCACAGTGATGGTACAAGCACACACTGTCTCTATGAGCAAATCAACCTGCAGCAGTTTAGCCCAGTTAAGCATAATAAAGCATGACTCAGCTCCCAGCCTGCAGGAGATGTCAGTTCCAGCTGTTCCTCTCAAAGAAATGCTGGAAGTAGGCAAACAAAGGGAGGAACACCAACCTCTGAGCAGCTATTGACATGTGACAAACACTTTGTTTCCCTCAACTTCCCACCACGGCCGGATTTCTACTTTTTTAAAGCCCAAGTTAAACTTCTCATTAACTCCAGCAATACTGTGTATGATCAGGTTATATTTGCTGTAAAGTCCATGTAGGTCAGTGTCGGACCAGTGGGTGAAGACTGAAGGAGATGGAGTGAGTGTTGAGTCTTGAACCTCAGCGTCCCACATTCACTCCCTGTCTCATTACAGCACTCAGTGTTGACATGTTTATTCTCTAACCATGACGACCATCTTTCACTTTACTCAGCTGGGTTTCGCTGACAAAAACAAGAGCCATGTCAGTGTCTGTGATCTATGTGTGCACGTGTACAACTGCTGAGATTTTTTGGTTGCATTTTACCTATATTTAATTTGCAGGCAGCTGTTGGATTCCATTTATTTCTCTTTGAAAATCTATAAGAAGACATTTACAGACTGTATTTAACATCTTTCTTGCAGAAGAGTTTTTCTGGTGTTCCAGGTTCAGTGGTCCCACATCATGTTGGACCTGAGACATTTCATCATTCCTGTGAGCTCTGTTCACTGGTGGCAAACTCCCATCACTGCTGTGTACCTGGTGTCACAGCCTGGCTCGACAACTGTGACAAGGAAGAGAGACGGCACGAGTTGGCAGGTTAAAGTGAACAATTTATTTACCGAAAAAGTAAATTAATCAACCTAAACAAACAACACAGGAAAAGAAAACAGCAGCTGCCACCAAGGTCGGCCCGGACCAGGAACCATCCTCCCAGCCCCCCCCCAGACTCCAGACTGAGGGTTAATATCAGAGGGACCACACACTGGGCCCAGGTGTGGCTCAATCAGCTGATGACCCTCCACCCAACACCTGCAGCAAGAAAGAAGTACAAGGAAAACACAACAGGGACACCTAGTGTCCAGGTGGAGGAGTCGTCACACTGGAAAACTGCTGCTCCACCTCGGGAAACAGTGGTCTCTCACTCTGAACTTCAGGTCTGCATAATCTTCATTACAGTTATCACTGAGGTTTCACTGCAGACTCATCAGAAACATGTGCATTAAATGACCTCATAACTACAATGTAACTTTGGATTACACATTTCAATCATCTGCTAACAGAGCTCCACACTGTATTCCCACAGAGAACCACACTGCAGTGATGCTTTAACCAGACTAACAGGCACAACATGAACTTTCTGTCTTATTAAGCATATTAATCTAACTTCATATCAGCATAATTTGAAGGAGATGAGTTGGTATCTGCAGTGTGGTGATGATGTTAACCAATGTTGGGTGTGACGAGATGATCTCACATGTTTCACAGAGGAGGATGTTAACAGATGAGAGGAGGGCAAAGGTTTACTTTAACTCTTTCTCTAAAAAGTTTTGAGGTTATCTCGGGAACCTTTTCTTTTTTGCCTCATCCTCCTGAACCACTGCATTTATCTGACAGTTTTGACTCATAGTTACTCACATTTTTTTACTATGTATATCTATGAGTTCTCATCTGATGGAGAACCAAAGAGCTAAAACACAATATTTCAGAGAAGAAGTTCAGATTAGAGAAAAGTCTAAAAACTGAAAACAGATTTGTGCATCAGAACATTTTTTTTCTTCTTTGTTCTCAAATCAATCAACTCACAACCCCTCAGATTTATCTGGTGACCCTTTGGAGGGGCCCGACCCCTAGGTTGGAAACTAAACTATCTAACTGTGTATGACATTAAACAGCTGATAGGTCTGATAGAGGGATTTTCCTTTTAAAGCTGTATTGTTATTGTTAAGTAAATAATGTGAGTACCTCTTCCACCACTGCAGAACAGTCTCTAGACTTTAAGACTGTGTGGAAGTACAACATGGCGACGATAAGTGGAGACGCTCTCATTATTTTGAATTTCACTCCACCAGAGATAAAAGAAAATTACCGTAGAATTGGATTTGAGGCTACGTCTACGCAGCAATCTGCAGAAGCACCCAATCAGAAAACAATCCTGCGGCAAAAACACTCATCCTGTTAACACAAACTGCTGAGAAAGTCCCAGCTGCTGATAAACAGATTATTACTGGCTGATGGATGGACAGGTGAGTGTACAGAGAGACAATAGTTAGAAAGTTTTATTTTGCTCACCTAGCAGTGATTAACAGCCTCATTAGAACTGTATTATTATTCTGTGAGTTGACTCTCAGACAGTGGCATTAACTGACTTCAAGATGGGTTCATACTTCTAAACTTAGCAAAAGACAAACGACCACAGCTGCAGGACAGACAGTGTAAGTAAATATCCTGGATCAAAGTGACGATTCCTGCGTGGATTAACTTTGACTGTAATAACCCTGTGGTTGTGAGGCAGTGTAAAAACTTTAATTGAGACAGAACTGCGCTGACGAACTTCTCATCACAGCAGCGGGTGCAGCTGGAGCGTCTGCATGAAAGGAAATGTGCTGAAAACAACATCAAATATTTAACGAGCAGTCCCTCAGCAGTCAGTCTCACTGTTGTTGGGAGAGGGAAGAGTAAACACAGCTCACTAAACAGCCAGTGCTGACAAAAACAGGAAGGTTTGGCTTCAACCAAACACTAATATCTTAAATTAAGCTCATTAAATGTTTGACCACAAGGTCAACACGCTTTATTTTGACTTGTCAGACACAGGTGGAACTCATAACAATAATCACTCCCCTCTACAGAGTTTTTCTCTTGTAATTTTTTCAACCCAAAATAATTGAATTTGCTTTTAAAAGAGTAAATAAACAAATAGCTAAAGCTGATGATCAGATCAGAAATGATCAGTTTGAGGGCATTCCTGTCAGCAGCAGTAGATGCTTCTGTAACTGAAGTCAGTTTATACTTTAACTCCTTCAGTGGTATTCAGTGTTTTAGATTCAGACGCTGCCTGAAAGACAAGAACTCACTGTGCTTACAGAGTTTGTGATTGATGCTGGATTTTTATTGGACTCTGGCTCTGACTTGGATTATCTTTATGTGGAAAACTGTGACTGGAAAACTTGGAAAACATTCCTGTAAGTTGAAAAAAGATTTGCCAGGCTGGGTTAAATTAGTGATAATTCTGTTCTTGCAGCTGAGGACCCTGGTGCTGTGCATGCTGTTTAACTGTGCTGCTTACTTACAGCACAGTTAAACAGTCAACCAATGAGATCGCTGTAGGCGGGACTAAGAACATGTAGCTAACTGGTTACCTTACAATGTTCACAAAAGAAAAACAGCATCAGAAAAACTGACACAAAAATTACAATGGGTGTGGATGAGATCGATGCAACTGTAGACGTTGTTGTAAGACAGCGATGACAATATTTAAACATGTTTTAGACCGACGATCGTCTGAATCAACAGACTGCAGATCTTCAAAAACCTGTTTCACAAAACTAATTTATGAGATTTATTACAGCAGCATCTCATTTTACAAGTGAACATTAACATTCTCATGCAGAGGTCACAAGTGTGGTGTTTGTTTCAATCAGCGAAACATCTCATGTTACACATTTGGTGAAACTGGCCCCAGGAAGTCCAGTTCTAGTCACAGATGATCCCTGACTCTGAAGCCTTATCGATGCCAACACACCGTGGGGCAGGATAACATTTCACGAGGACTGATTTTACTGCTCTGGAAAGATGCCATGCTCTTGAGGTGCACAGGAGAAATTCAGTGTTTGTGTCATAAAGCAGACCCTGGTCTGTCCAGGGCCCAACATCAGCTGAGACTGGCTCCAATCCCACAGCGACCCTCATGAATGGACTGCATAGATGTTACAAAGTAATGTACCAGGAACGTGAGCTGGCACTTATTTGAGGCCAGTGTGGCGCCCTGCTGGATGACAAAGGCTGAGCCAGGTTCAAGTGTTTAACCAGTGCTGCAGGTACAACACACACCCCGGCACCTGAATGGAAAGCAGTCAATATTAATATTATCAGTTACACTTGTGTTTGAAATGTCAACATTAAATCACCAGACATTTCCTTTGGTCACGTCACATGACTGATGTCGAGTCACGCTCCAGGTCGTCTCTGCCGCTCCGTGTTCTCTGATGATGGGACAAGAGACTCCACCATGTTCAATTGTCCCTCAAAGGTCAACACGCACAAGACATCATCTCTGTTGTCAGAGTTCATCACTTCAGAAGCCTGCAGGCGTAAAATCACAGCCTCACATTATTATGGTAATTATGATTACATGGTTTTCAGAAGCCCTGTCATTGTCTCAGTATAGCTTTGTTGTAATGCATGAAGTGATGCTGGCTCTAACTGAAGTTTCTGTGGCTTTAAAAAATGCTCAGAGCACACTAACATATCAAAGATAGCAATTATAGACGCACATGCAGCTGCCAAGTGGCTGTGAAAGTCAGAGATAAGAGCTGAGGCTGAGTATTTTAAAAACACTGATAATTGGTCTCAAAGATTAAATCAGCCCGATGTGAAGGCAAATCAGTCTGAACCTCCAGCTTCGGTTAGGGAGGGATACAGACGAATATTAAATATCTGTGTCTTCCTTTGAGGGAGCCGATGCTGCACACAGGAATTTAAAGTTGATCCACTCAACACGAAACACCAGATATCTGTGTGTGTCCTTACATAACACACGTTACACACCTTTAAGAGAACAGACCGTGATATAATCCTAAATGTAAAGCTGTATTGGTTATCACCAGCTCCTGTAGACACACAATGACACTGAAATCTGAGTTGCTAAATATGTTCAACCTGGAAGCTACGTTAGCTTCAGCCAGCAAACAAAATATTAGCTGTAGCTGCTAAAGCATGAGCCTAAACTTCAGCTAACCTACAGCACATTTTCACATGGGAGCCTTTAACAGTGTGGCTCACGAAAGTGAGTGAAGCAACAGAGGTGTCAGTTATTCCAAGTTGAATCTGGTATTTTACCTGCTCCAGATATCAGCACACCTGCAGCCGTTGTTACAGCTCCACCCAGGTGGTACCTGATGGGCATCAACGAGCTGCACCTGGCTTCAATGAAGGGCTTAAAAGCTCCTGTGCCAGCATCAGAGGGCAGAGGCTCCTGGTGTGGGACTGTGCCACATGCTGCCTCTTCTGTGGTCTTGGTTGTTTTGGTATGTTTTTATGTTAATAAATGTGTGGGGCGTAACACGGTGAATAAAGCAGACACTCTGCTGTGTATTCACTAAAGATGAACCACCTCCACCTGTTGCTGCAGTGTCATTTACTGTGTATAAATGTCCATGATGGTTGACGTCCACCATCTTATTTGCAGCCAGGTCCTTTTCCCCAGTGGTGTAACATCACTCTCTGTGGCTGTCACATCCCAGCGTCAAGTCCAGGTTGGAAAACTCAGACGACAGAAAGAGGATAGAAATACTAAAATCTCCTCAGAGAGGTCGGAGCTGTGGCTCAGTCCTCTCTCTCCCAGTCTCTCACCTTCTTCCCTGTGTAATCTAGGAGAGTTTCTTTTCCCCCAAAAAAATTCCAGCTCATATATACAACATTAACTCACTCCTGCGGAGGCTTATCAAACATTCTGCTTCACTCCTCAACCAAATGATTGATATTCTCTCCTCACCATCAGGCAGGAAACACACGCTGCTTGCAGCCAAATATCCACCTGAAAAAAGCAGCAAACAATTCTCCTGCTTGGCGTCTTCAAGTCGTCATCTTTCAGCAGTGGCAGCACATAAAGAGCTCCTCACAGAGAGCACGAGGAGGCTTCATTATTCTATTTATAGATAAACTCTCCTCCCTTTCTCCACAGTTAAGCCCTTAACCTCCACTTCTCCCTGTTTGTTTTCTTTCCTCTCAAGTAGCTTTACGGTAAGAAAATCATCATATTCCACAGTCTGACAGTCTCATATCATCAGCCTGTTCCTCTTCACCGATTTCATGTTTTTTATTTCTGCACCGTCCATCAGACAGAAACATTCCACATGTCCTGTGCATCATTTTATACACCATTCCCCAAAATTCAACCTGACAGATTTAGTATTTCTGAAACAAAGTTCTGTGAGTTTTGTGCAACTGATCCGTCAGCTGGCAGCTCTTACAGTAAAATTAGATAGAGTAATATAATACTGGGCTCTACAGCAGTAAAGGAGGCAAACACAATCGAGACACAAAGACATGAAGTGACTTTAAACCACAACAGGTTGTGTGGCATCAGAACAGTTTGACTTTTTGGAGAAGTGACGGCCCTCTTCAGCTCTCACTTTTCTTTTCGTCAGGTACTCAGGTGTGTTTGCACCTGTGTAATCCAAAATTAAGGGCAGGTAAAGTCTGTTAGTTATTTTTCCTCCATCCTGCAGTCTAAATAGACATGATGAGCCTGTACCACAGTGTCAGTACAGGAATGGTGAAGGTGAAAAAAGAAATTCAAATGACATTCATTGTTGGCAGGTGTGAGAGCAGGCTGCATATCTCACCTTAGAATCAATACAATGAGCCTCAGCTGTACAAAGGAAACAAACACATCATCTGTATGAAGGATGGTGTACACATCCCGGGCAGCTGAATCCCATTTTCACTACATTTACACAGTCCAACTTACTGCACAGGCTTATCAAATTTACAGGAGATAGGAGCTGAATTACAAATTCAATCAGCTTTGCTTATGACTCTATTTCTCTCCGTCTCATGTGGGACTTAGAGAGAAGGATAATAAATATTTGATGAAAGAGGAGATTAATGAGAAAATCCACTGTATTCTTGCGGAGTGTAAAACAGATGAGCTGGTGGCATTTTAATGTCACAGATGCTCTCCTCTGTCATGAAGACGAGCTGCTGTTTCCCATCAGGAGAGCATTTCACCGAGGGCTGCTGTAAAATCTCATTCTGCTTTGGAATGAAGTGTTTCTACGTATCTTCTGTATCCATCACATCCTCATTACAGCCCTCCCCTCCCACAGAAGCACTTCATTCTCTACTCATGAGGCATGGTGAATGGTGATATGACACACGTCTGGAGCTCAGCGCCAGGCCGTGAAGCATTCAAATTCAGCTCACAGGTGGAGCAGCACAGACTCTCAGAGGAAACCAGAGTTCAAGTGTTCTTTCTGGAGACAGAGAGAGTTTCTCTTCTCCCCTCCAAACAGAACAGGTGTGTTCAGAAACACCACTGACATACACACACACAGGCTCAGACATGAGAAGGGTATCGGATTTTCTAATCTAAACTTTCAGACAGAAAGAAAATAAACTTACCTCCTAAAATGTCAAATTATTCCATCAGGACATCATGTGAGTTTCCAGGAGACACCAGAAACTACTGAACACACACTAAACATGTCATTCATCAGTTCAAAACAACAATCACCAGGTTATTTACTCTGAAAATGAATGCTATTAAACCTAACCTTTGCTCAGTTCCTTAGAGCAGCATTGAGGTTTGGCTGAATTTGAGATATTCTCTGTGGTGTTTGGTGAAGCAGATGTCTGTGTTGTTCTTCTTCTTGGTGTTATTGTGTTGTCCACATGTGAACCTTGAACCTGATTTAAACTTTAACAGCTGGAATAAAGGATAAAGATGGGTTAAGTTGGGTGAGATGAGGATCAGATTTTCATGTGAATTGTGACAAAAACATGCCGTTTGGTTTTGTGCTGAGATCAGACTCGACACTCGCACTGTCTCCATGTTATTCTAACCTGATGGGTGTCATCTCCATGCAGCTGCACCTCTTGTTCATCACCAACAGGGATTAAGTTTGGGTGATGAAACAAACACAGTTAATAACGTTCCCATTCAGCGGCAAACTAAATGACCGTATTCACAATCCAATTATTATGATCCTCAGTGTGCCGAGACCTCTTCCTCCCTTTCATTTTGATGGGATTAGTCACGCCATCAGCCAAAATAAAGAACAGACACACTGAGTGTCAACGATGAGACAGACGCTTCATTCACGTCTGAACACACAGATTAATGACCGGCGGGCGGCCGGCTCTCTGAAGGCCTCTCTCCCTCATCTAAACTCCTTCTCCTGCCACACTGGTCATTAGTTGTTTTCCACACTGGCAGGTATTTAAGTTTCCTCTGCTCTCTCACTGCAAAAGCAGCAGCACTGCAGCAGCACAGTAATAAAGGAGGTTAACAAATGGAGCTGAGGACTGGGTGAAACAGTTGGTTTATGACTGTCAGGGATCAGATTATTGTTTGGAGGGAGAGAGGGACTCTCAGTATAACACAGTCCAATACAACACCACCTCTAACTACAGCTGGAAAAATGACCATAGGGTTTAATTAACCTCCCTCTGACATTACAACCTTCACATTGGTAAGATTGATCACAGAGCTGTCGTACTGGTTCATCTGTTACTCATAAACTCGTAACCCTCTGTGTGTGTGTGTGTGTGTGTGTGTGTGTGTGTTTTAATATAAATGCATCTGTGATAGTTGGAGATGTCACTCTCACACCAATGTGAATTCCTCAGCCTCCACTTTCCTGGTTTCAGTCTTTCCAGCAGATGATAAACCTGCAGCAGTGACTGGCTCCTTATCAGACATAAGAACATTAGTGAACCAACACTGATGCTGAGTCCAACAAAAACATGGATTTTCTTAATCCACTCAGATGTTGTTTTGTATTTCAGCATCTGAACCAACAGAAAAACATCAAAAGCAGAAAATGAGACCTATGTGAAGGTGGCCGTGGTCTCAGACGTTCATGAAGGGAACATCAAACAGTGCTGCAGATATATTCTCCTGTTTAGAGATGGTGAAGGAGATCACAGACGCTGCCTTTGTGCTCCGGCGACTTCACAGGTTTGTTGTAAATAAAGGGATTCACAGTCGACAAAAGGCTTTTCAAACTTTGCTCCTCTGCTCAAACCATTGAATCTCAGAGAGCAGGGGGAACGGCCTTTTCACAGGGAGGATGTTTGCTCACTGGAGCTGAACGAGCTGCTGCAGCCTCCTCTCTTTTTTTCTTTTCTTTTTTTTATCTCGACTCAACTGTTAAGGGGCTACCTGAGTTGATATTCAGCCTCCTGCTTGAATGTGGCGTTGGGGGCACTTCCCTTTGGTCGTACATTGTAAATCTGAGACTCTTTAAGACCTTTTCCTGTTTTACTTCTTGGTGGCAAAGAGAGAGTCATTTAAAGTCTAGTAAAGCTCTCTGTGTCGGCCTCTCACATCAGAAGAAACGTACCTGCTGCAGGAAAAAAGCCTGGACTGTAGCTGGGAGCAGTGGTTAGAATAAAGGATTCATAATTTACCAATTTCCTACTTCCACTCTGCTGCCATCACATAGTGAAATTGTTTTCCTAACTTTTTATCCCCTACCTTTATGCATTATATGCCAATGTTTATTTTTCCTGAGCTACATCCCTGCAGTAACCTTCTTCCCATACTGGATCAATAAACTCATTCAACATGTCAGATGCAGGTCTGCCAAAACATACAGCGAAGAGGAGATTTTAAAACAGTGCTCTGAGGCTCAGCCTTTAATCGGGGCTGTGCTATTTTGAATTGATTAAATTGGCAAAGGTGAAGCCTTCTCCAGCTGCTGACACAGGCCTGTGTCTGCTGGCAAACTCTGCCAATCAGAATTAGAGTCTTAATTATAGTGAGTGAGGCCAGACTTCACAGGCTGTCGCCGGTGAATTTGACCCTTTGAACTCAGGAGAGAGAAACTCAGTCAGTCACATACGCTGGTTGGAGACATTCTGCTGACTCAGGTGGACGTCTGTTACACCAACAAAGGAAACGTTTTGCAGTGTTTTCTCGAGTCTCTGCTGCTGCTGTTAATCAGGGACTGACTGACTGTGATTGAAGACACTTGTAGTTTCCTCTAAACTGGACTAATCAGTGGATCAGCAGACTGTTCACTGAACAAACTACTGTGGATAGTTTCAGTCAGAGACGACACAGACTCTGTACAATAAGGTCAGAAATAATACAGTTCTTTGATATTAGTCATATCATCATGTTCCCTTCTTTTCCCACATGACAGGGTTTTTTCTTTATCTGAATCGAGGGTCAGAGGAGAATGGGTACAGCTCCTTGAGGTGAGTGAGTGTGTGAAACTTATCAGTTAATCCGTCCACTATTATCAGTTTTCTCCATTATTCATTCAGTCTGTGAAATGTCAACAAGTAGTGAATTTCCCAGAGCCAGAGGTGACATGTTCAAATGATTTGATTTGTCTCTCAGTCCAAAACTCCAATATATTCTGGAAACATGGATGAAAAGCAGGAAATCATCGTCTGTCATGTTTTTGTTTTTTCCAACATGTTACATACTGCATCTGTTTGTATGTGAAGTTAATGATGTGCTGCTCTCTGCTGGAGTTTATCTACAGCGCAGCCACAGAGTGAGAAACCTCCATCATCAACACCGGCCTCTGGTTCATGCTGACGCTGCCCTCTACTGTCGAATGACGCGCAGTTACACTCTTTCTATCAATACCTGTAGTTATGGACTTTGTCCACCTGAGTACGATGGATGGTGGGGTCTCTAAACAGCATCAGGTCTGTGCACAGATCTAAATATTCTGTGCTGAATGGAGTTTACATAAAGTTTCATCTGATTTATGTCTGAGTTTGTATCAAGCTCTAACTTTCCTGGATCACAAAGCACAGTGGAGATAAAACAGCTCAGAGACTCTGACCCAGAAACTGTTAGAGAGCATCTTAAAATCTCTGTGATTCTGTCATTTAATGCTTTTATTTGAAATATTTATAAACCTAACTTCAGAGACAAAGCCACTCAGCACGTCATAAGCTCTTTTTAAAAGTACTTTTGATACCATTTCTTCATATTGTGACAGAATCTCTGTCTTTTTATCTAATTCTATGTGATTGTTACACATCTGAACACAAAACAATTTCAGCTGATTTTTTTTTTCTAAAATATTTATCATTTTAACAGTTTTCAGGACAGGTTTGTAACATCCTGTCAGATTCCCTCAGTTTCTGTCTCCCGCCTTCAACCTGCCACACCTGTTGCCAATCAGTCACCTGCCCCTGATTTTCCCCGTAGTCATCCCTGTGCCTCAGTCCCAGACTGTCTTTGTTCCTTCATGTGTACTCAGTTTGTTTTTGCTGGATTTCACTTTGTTCACTGGTTTATGCATTTTTGTCAGCTCTGTTTGCCTTTTTAGATTTAATTACCTTTTGGACCTTTTTTTTTTTTACCCCAGTTTCAGGTCGAACTTTACTTGAATTTTTCATTTTTTAACAAATTCAAATCCGAAGCACATCCAACATTTACATCTGTGTTTTAGCTCATACCTGTTCACCCAGGTACACTAGGTAGGCAGACAGCTCACAGATTAACAGGCTGTGTCTTGTTTAGTTTGTGTACAGACAATAACACAAACAGCAGCTCCTGTGTTAAATCCCTGTTTTTATCAATGGAGTCTGGTGGTGATATATAGAGATGTTTCTGAGTCTGTCAGAGACAAAAACAAGCGCTGTGGTTGATGTGTACTGTCGTCCATTGGATTACTTTGCAACAGCTGTTCACAGTGGCCTGGTACACTGTTCCTGATCAGTGCTGCACCAGTCCCACAGGTTTCTGTCCCTTTCAATCGCTTTAGACCCAAAACATGAAAAATACTGGAGTTCTCCTTTAAGTGCTGCCTTGAGCTCTTCAGTCAAATATCATTTAGTGAGAGGTTAGAGTGAGTGGCTTCCTCACTGTCGTTCTCTGAAACCTTTCAGTCACTGCTCTGAGGTTTCTCCAACAAAGTCACAGACTGCACCCTGTGATTTTCTAAACTGCTGTGTGGAGACGACCTTTGACCGACCAGCTGAGAAATAAGAGCTGAATAAAACGACGAGGGGACTGGAGTTCTGAATGTTTAATACAATAATACAGAAAACAGCTGTACAGTATACAGTGCACGCACGCTCACATGCACACACACACACACACACACTCAGAATCTCTCACACACACACACAGAGCCAAAGAGCACACAATGACTATAGCACACATTGCATTAACAAGCACAGTGCTCAGAGGATCTACCAGGTTTTCACTGTTGGCCATGTTGGCTCCACCCTTCAGCTCATTGGCCATTGCTATAGAAACTGGTGTTTTTTTGTTGCCTTTCGTCACCATGGTGATATTATGGGGGGCACTGTTGTTTATTCACAGTCAGGAGAAGTGACAGGAACAACAGAAGCTGCCTGGACTCTGAGCTCCCGTCCACTTAAAGGTAAATTCTGGTGTTTTCTGACGATCGCACTTCCTTGGCCTCATCTGTTTCCATCCCAGTGCTCGAGTCCACAGTTTCTACAGTGATGGTGGAGAGTAAAATGTTACGCTAACCTATGGGTATACTGGCCAAAAAAGTACGATGAGACGATCCATGTTGTAAAGAACATGGTCACATGTACACTCTAATGCGTCTTTGATTGGTCGTCACTTTGCTGCTGCTCTGCTCTCTGTAGGTTCACACTGTCCAACATGTTTGACCTCTGGCCATGTAAGGTCAGTGTGACATCACATTTATCACAAATCTAACTCTTCATATTTGTGTAATAGTAGTGGATGGAAATGCAGATGATTCAGCATTTTCTAGTCACACACCTTCAGAGTGCTTCTTTTGTCTGAAGACATTTTCAACTTGCCCAGACTTCAGTATTTCCATTCGATCTAACACAACGTCTCACACATCTGTTTAGCCTTCACACACATTAGGAACTGTTCCCTACTGTCCTAGGAAACAAAATATCACCAACAACTCCAGAGTCATTCCTATGTTACCAGTCTCTATGTTCCCCAGTTCTACAAATGTGCTGGTCTATGGGTCCCATGTTCCCAAGGTCCAGTGTTTCCCAGCTCCATACAGCACATAATGGAAACCTGAAAAAGATGTTCCTCATCTCCGTCTTCCCCTGATATGACATGGGCTGTTGTGGGAACTTATCAAAGGGATTTTCTGGTCCCCAGCACTGCTGTATGTCTCTCAGTGTAATAGGCCTGTGTGAGGGGACTTATCGAATGGGGCTGTCAGAGGAAAAGTCAGGAGATCACTGAAGTCACTGTCATCAAGTTCTGAACCAAGCCATGTCAGATATATTATTTCCCTGGATAAGTGAACACCTTGACTTGATGATGGCACTAGGAGGTAAAGTCAGGGTCACCAAAGTCATTATGATTCATCCTCTGCAATCCATGAATTTCATGGCAATCCATCCGATAGATATTTCATTCTAGACCAAAGTCTATACTGATACCCTGCAGATATCTACTGACTAATGTTTGACAGCTCTGATATCACAGACTGGGGGCAGCCAGAGGCACAACATGCTCGATCATTTGAACCCTGAACAGAGAGAGGAGCAGAAATCACTCTTTACATGTCTATGTATAACAACACATCTGTCGCTCAGCTTCATTCACAGAACCTCCACATCTGCTTGTTAACAGCTCCATGACTCATTCCTTCAGATATCGAACACTTAGCCTGTGTTAGCATGAGCCACTGTACGCTCTTTGGTTTCCACCTGTTGCTCTTTATTTTGATTTAAATGTTGATATTTCAGCTTATTTCACAGACAACGTTCCTCTGAGTCTCTAATAAAATCACAACACACTGTCACCACTGTGAATGAACCATGAAGCTGCTAAGAAGCTGTTATCTGATGAAAGTCGTCACTGTCGTTTCAATGTGATATTTTCATGGTCAGTTGTAAACATAAGGTCTGGTGGCCCTTTTGGGGTCCGCCCAGGGGCCACTGAGTCAGCTGCTGTGTTTAAACAGAAGAGTCTGAACTCTTGTTGTCACTGCACCGCGCCGCCTGTCGCCATGGTGATCTGCCACAGCCAGATACAGTGGTGAGTTTGCAGCGGAGTGTCATCAAGCAATTTCAGGCACTTCATCGTCGTCCTCCTCCTTCTCTTCGCCTGGCCCCTCCCCTGCAACAGTTACCATAGCAACAGGTCAGTTCATTGAGAGATAACAGTTTCAGGAATGTTTGCACAGGTGTTTACAGGTGTTTACTGCACTGTACCTCCTGTACAGTACTGTACCTCCTCATCAGGTGGGGAACCGTCTGAGTTCTGTGACACAGCAGGCAATGATCTGTCTATGTGTACATATATATCTACGCAAAGTCTGCATTTATGGTTTGTACCATTCCAGGTCAGGTGATCTGCAGGCATGTGATCAGGTGACTTGTCCTCCTGCGTCTCATCAGGTGGGGAACCGTCTGAGTTCTGTGATTGGTCAGAGGTGTGTCCGTCAGGGACACTGTGGTTGGGTGAGGCATGCAACTGGATGCCTGAGTTGATGTTGGACTTCTCCCTCTCTTGTTCCTCTTGTTCCTTATTGGCCAACTCTGAGCATGAGAGACACAGGGAGATATAAGTGACAGGAAGCATGATAATACTTTTCTTCAGCATTTACAGTTATAGTGCAGACAGACCAAAATCAGGGCAGAAAATAACATGGGCAGGGTCATAGGTCATAGTAACCTGCAGCCAGGAGCTAGCATGGCTAGCAGGGGGCAAGTGACAGATACAGACAAGTTTGTGGCATGATGGCATCAGAAAACAACAGCTAACAACACAAAGAGTCTCCAGCCATGCTAGCAGCTCTGTGCAGCTATACTTTAGTAGGCGCTCTGAGCTAAATGCTAACGTCAGCATGCTAAAATACTCACAGTAACAATGTAAACATACTGATGTTTAGCAGGTACAATTTTTGTTTAGCATGCTAAGATTAGCTAATTAGCTTTAAACACTTAAAGTACAGTTAAGGCGACAGTTAAGGCTGATGGGGATGTTATTAGTTTTGCAGGATTTGGTCATAAGGCAAAGTTATTGAAATATTTCAGTCTGAGCCAAAGTGATGGATTGACCAGTGCTGCCATCCATCACAAATGTTTGTTGCTCTTAGAGAAGTCCAAATGTCAGGAGAGTATGGCTGTTAAATTAGATGTACATAAAATCAAGGAGACACTCAGGAGCAGTGTGTTTCTGATCTGGAGCGGTTTTTCTCTGTGACCAAACAAAAACTAAATGTTTAAAACCCCAACGTCTGAACCAGGAAGTTCAGATTATATCATCACATTCATGCATGTGTGTGTGTGTGTGTGTGTGTGTGTGTGTGTACCGTGCACAGACAGCTCTTTCCAGCGGTCCTTGTTGCTGATGATGACGCCGGACAGGTGGAGCCTCAGAGCTGGCAGGTCAATGGCCGTCAGAGAAAAGTCCATCTGTCCATCATCGCTGTTTCCATGACGACCACTGCTGTGTCTCTGCACCGACTCCACGGTAACGGAGCCACTTCCTGTTAAACTGGAGCACAGCAGCAGTCATGGACCTGGAGGAGTCTGAACCAGCAGAGCCTCACAGTCGTCTCACAGTCACATAAGTAAGACCATGACCTCGTCCTGAACAAGTGGAGAGCTCATGTTGTGACGGCCCCTGCCTTACTATGCTTTATGTTCATCAAAGGTAATGGAGAGCCATGGTTGGTGCAGCCAGACAGATTTGCAGCGTCTGGGCTCCCAGAGGATAAAAGCCCAGCCCAGCTTTTCACACGTTTTCCTTTTTGTTTGTCTTTGGTTTACACCCCACATCTCATAATGTTCACTCACACACAACCACATTACTGATGAGACTGACTGCCACGCTCCACATTCACAGTTATTTCTTAAGTTGCTTATTTTTGGTATAATAAATATCTATATTTACCGTCATCCCCTGTGTCTTTCCTGTATTTGTCATGGCCTAGGAGCCGTTTTATGCCATCTGACACACGGTCAGATGTTTGAGGTCGCGACCTGACACCACCACAGATATCAACACAACACAGTTTCTATGGAGGCCCTCTGGTGACACTGGCATGAAGCAAAAAATACTGGATGGCCACAAGTGAATAACACGAGATCCTGTTCTGTTTCAGTTATAATATACTGTGTTTTGTATTAGCACATTTTTTGAACAACTTATGAGATGAGGGGAGAGGTTTAAATATGCTGTAAAGACAGTCACAGTTGTGTAATGTTTAGTGGTAACTCCAGAGTGAAATAAAAGGATGTTCAGAAGGCCTTAGAACGAGCCCTCGCTGGGTCACTGCTCCACGTTAGCAGGTCTGTTTTCTGGTCTCTGTCAGTCGAGTTTCATGAGAACTTTCCAGAGTTGTTAAATCCTGTCTGTGAGTATTATAAGCCTTCAAATTCATGTATCTGTTAGTCAAACTGGACCTCCCTGGACTGAATTCCATGTCTCACCAGTACCTGAAGTACACCTCCACCAACGCAGCCCCCTGTGGTGTCCTGAAGCAGGCCTGATTTCACTCTGAACACCCGCCTACTGAAATACACCTTGGGAGTTGCAGTTGACTTTTCTCTTTCCATTTTTATTTCCTTTATCTCTTTGTTAAAGAACCAGATATTTTCTAATACTGGTGCTCATCTTTTATACTCACCAGGAGGGTGTCATATTAAAACTGGACAGGGTCTGGTTCAGAGCTGATTTGCAGCACCTGATCTTACACACAGTAGTTGTAGTAGTAGCCATACCTGGACCTCCTGTTTCCAGTCTCTCTGGCCTTCCTGTCCTCTTCTATCAGAGGACCAATCACCTTCTCTGTCGTGTCGACCAGAACACTGAAGGTCGGCTCCACAATGAAGTCTATGAAACCTGTAACCAGACAGAGGGGAAGGTACAGCCGGAGGAAAAGTAGAAAGATGAAAGATGAAACATTGGTTCCTCTTCTTTTTAAAATCTAATAATCAGACTCATCTGAGATCAGAGAATGAGTTCAGTTCTTCAAACCACCAGCAGGTGTCACTGTTGAACCACTGACAGTATCTAATGGTTTTCCTCACCTGCCTGTGGTTGGTTGATGGTTGTCCTTACCTATCTGTGACTGGGCGATCATTGTAGCTTTGCGGTCACACAGAGGAGAAAAGGGAAGGCCGAGTTCCACCTCTTTGTCTCCCTGGAAAAGACACCAGTCACAAAGGCGACATGAGTATGCTGTGTTTGTATCCAGCTGCTGTCACTTCAACATGATAAACACAGAAAAGCAAAGAGTGTCAAAACAACACAGGGGAAAAATAAACATCTGACAACCCCAAAAATACTGATGGAATTAGTCTGACAGCAAACTGTTTCATTAACACGTAGATCATCTCAGATGATCAGTAAGTAATAAATAAATGCATATTTATCAATATAGTAACAGACAGATGTCAAGATTAAAGATTCCATATGCCATCTGAATACAGTTGACCTTTGGTCATCTCACGTAAAACAAAAACAGTTATGAGCTCAGGACAGACCATGTCATATAGATAAAATCATAAACCACATTAGGGTTTTTTCACAGGCCCAACTGTTAGCTGTTATAGCTCAGACTGACTGACTGTTTTCAGCTGACTCATTTTAAAACTATATAACCAAAGGAGTCTTAAACATACAGCTGAGGTTAAATCTGCATGTCGTAGACGTCCTCACCAGTCAAACTAAGACATGGACATTAAGAAGCAGCACAGTCCTTGTGTTGCAGTGTGGAGCTGGTTAGTCGTAATATTCTCAGCATGAAAAATGTGAGATCAGACAGTTATTTTGTCCTAACTCTGATCAGCTGCTTAGCTTACATGCTAACCAAACAGGAGTAATCCATGTGTAATGCTAGCTTGGATAATGTTGTGGCTGAGGACTGAAGCTCACCTTGGAGCAGATACATACATGTTCAATTCATTCCCACACTTGTGCTCATATTTTGGGGTTTTCAGAGAACTGGGAAAAGATGGCATCCTCCAAACTCTTTAAATATGGAGCACTGCTCTGAATACAGCCTCATGTATACCACTACAGCACAACACCTGTCTAAAGAACTCCTCCATCAGACTGTGAGTCCAGCGGTAGTGCAGCGGCCAGGCTTTGGCAGGATGACTGATGTCTGCAGCGTGAAGCATCAGAGACAAAACCTTCACTTTGTCTATGCTGGAGAGAGAGAGAGAGAGAGAGAGAGAGAGAGAGAGAGGTACATCTCATCTGAAAGTCATTCAGTAAAAACTGTAACTATGTAGAGAAAGACAAACAACCTGACTGTGACAGGGAAAAACAACATCTTTCTCCTTTAACCCTCAGAGTGTTACTGTAGAAACGGTTTAGTCTGATTTCAGATGGGAGAAGAGAGAAGCTGCCTCCTGTCATCTCTGGTGTGAAAGGCTAGCAGTCCTTTGTTTTGTATTTTGATCATAGAGAACAGTTCTTCAGAGACAAGCAGAGGCAGCGTATCGACAGGCTGATGACAGCATCTTCCCCAAAATCTCATCCAAGCGTGAGCTGAGGAGCGTGACAGCTGCCCCCCCTTCTCCTCCACTCCTCCACACCTCCAGCAGGACTGACAAACAGAGCAGGGAAGCTGGACTCTGCTCAGACTGAGTACTATTCCTGGGAAGGTCCCTGCAGGGACACACAGACCAATCTGGTTCGGCAGTCTGCGGGACCTTATGTTGGACCATTTCACCAGACTCCCACTGATGGTCTGCTCGTCTCGGTCAGATCTACCAGCCTCACACTGTCTGCCTCTATGAATTAAGAACTCTGTCGCCCATTTGATGTGTCTGTGACTGTCTGTGCCCAGCATCGTCTTAACTACACAGCAAGGGTTAGTAAAGGTACTGAGCATAAATACAAATTTGAGTGCTTGTGCTTTATTTGAGGATTTCTATGTGATGCCACTTTTACCTGAGTATATTTTAGAGGAAACTATTGTACCTTTTACTGTAGTTCCTTTACTAATTAATATTGTACACACACAAAGAATTAAGAGCTTATAAAATATGATGCTTTGTTGTAGATTAAACTACCAAACCATGTGTAACATTAGAGGTGAAGTGATCATTGAATTAACAGAAAAATAATCTCTCTCTCTCTTTTTAACTGTGAGCTTCTGTAAAGCCTGCTAGTTTTCATGAATAGCCTTGATCCGTGTCTCAAACTATGCCATGATGGGTCCTTGAATTACAGGGAATTGAGCATGGAAGGTGCTTGAAAAGTCATTGAATTTAAGAAAGTGTAGGAACCCTGGTTACATAAACGAACCTGTCCTTTCTCTCCATGAAAAATGTGGAGATGAAACAGATGAAAGTTAACAGCTCATCACCAGCCAGCATCACCTCCATTACCCCACTGAGAGCCAGCTGACTGTGATCATGGCAGCACTGACCCGTGTGTCTGTGTCAGGGCGTTCCTCATGGTCTTGATCTGCTGGAAGTGACAGGACATGTCTGTGGACATCACCATCTCTATCACCAGAGACCTCAGCTCCCTGCCAATGATCAATACACACAATCAGGATAATCAGTGATCAATGGCAGAGCTCTCATGCGGTCAAGTACACACTCATGAGCGTGTGTGTGTGTGAGAGAACCTCCAGTCGTCCTTGTTCAGGTTGACCAGGATGTTCATGTCCTCCTCGGCCATCAGCCTGTAGGCGGCGCTGACGTGATGGTTCTCCAGCACCGACCTGTCGTTGTACAGAATGGCCACCTCCGACCTGAAGAACAGACACAACATCCAGTCAGATCCCACAGATTCTTTGATCACCACATACAGAATGTGGAGTAATCAGATTACATTACTGTGGACATCACCTGGTGTGGATGTGGAAGTTGTTGGTGGTTCCTGTGTGTTCAAAGTCGTGAATCGCTGCAGCGAAAACCATCGCAAGAATCTCCAGCTCGCTGAGCCAGTGCTGCACACACACACACACACACACACACACACACTGTTAGCTGAGTGTGTCCATATCTATAGAGACTAGGCACATGTATATGTAGGTACGTGTTTTGAGTTTAGTGTAAGCTTAGGCTTGAACTAAGGTAATGGTTAGGTTTAGGTGAGCAGCGGTTATGGTAAAGAGGTGTGTGTGTGTGTGTGTGTGAGTCTGTGTGTGTTACCATGAGTCCAGTGTGCAGCATCAGGAAGTGTGCGGTCTGAGTGACATCAGCGGCGTGGATCAGGTTGTGATATGGATTCCTGTGTTTGCTGTAGCCGTTCTCCAGAGCTTCAACAAACTGCACCAGAGCCTGCACTGGGATCTGAACACACGACTATAGGTAGTACAGGTAGTACAGGTAGTACAGGTGGTACAGGTGGTACAGGTGGTACAGGTAGTACAGGTGGTACAGGTGGTACAGATAGTACAGGTAGTACAGGCACTAAGAATACTGTCTGGATAGCTCTGTTTTATGGTTGCAAGTGAACTTAATTTGTTTTCTTGTAACTATGACTTCAGTATTGTTTAATTAGGACAGAATCTCATTATTGTACTAAAAATGTGTTGCAATAACAAGATCATAATTTATAGTTATACATTCATAATCGTTGTCTTTATCTGGTAATTCTGAGATGTTAAGTCATGATACAAAAACTGAGTCTAATAATTACAAGATAGAAGTTTTTTCCTTTGGTGACAGTAAATCACTGCTGTACTGTTTGCCTGATAAAAACTGCATGTTACAGTTTATTTAATTTATTATTTTTTAGAGCCAGGCTAGCTGTTTCCCACCATTTCCACTCTTTGTGCTAAGCTAAGCTAATCTGGCTGTAGCTCCGTATTTTGTCAGGATCATCACCTCTCTGATCCTGAACCTTTTCATAGACCCCACCCACCCCACAGTAGAGGTCTTCATGGGTCCACTCAGGTCTGAGGAAGCAAGCCCTGACCCAGGACCCGAGTCAGGCCAGGTCCACATCCTACTTGTTTATGTTGGGTAGAGTGTGGCTTTACTGCTGCAGCGTGTATCACTATGTCCAGTACCCGATCACATGGTCACTATTTCTACTATTGAATCAGGTCTGTTCTGGATCATGAAGACCCTCTGCCCCACTGGTGCTAATGATATGAAGTTGTGTGTACCCTGAACCTGTTGATGAGGTCATAGCGTGTCAGCAGGTCGTAGACCAGGAACTTGAGGGCGTGGTCTCCAGTGGCCTCGTGGAAGGAAAAAACATCAAAGGACCACTGATCCACTTCCTGGAAAGTGAGCAGTAGAACATCATCAGCACAGGTCACGTACAGCAGAGAACATCAGGCTGACTGCCTCCACTCATCAGGTCTAATTCAGTGTAATGCTGTATATTAACCAGTGGAGGGCAGTGTGATAATAATGTCGGCTCAGGTTGGGAGCAGGTGAAACATCAGACCCACTTAAATCAATAATTATAATTAGTCATTAGATCACAATTACATTTGAAGTTGGTCAGATTATAATTAATACAGATACATTGTGTTGTTTCCATGTGTGTTTCACATCATGGGAGAAATGTCAACGAGAAGTGGCTGCAGAAAAATTCATTTACTGTTTGCAGAGGAAGAGGAGGAGGAAGCATGTCAGAACACAAACAACATTAAACACACGTTTTTCTTTTCCTCCTCTAACTCCTTCACCTGTTCCTGTTCTTCTTTATCTTTCCTTCACTACCTCCTCCTGTCGTAGCTCTCCTCATTTCACTCTTTTTTCATGTCATCAGTACCTCCTATTTTTCTCTCTACCTCCTTTTTGTGTCCATCTTTTCCTTTCCTTCTTTTACCTCTTCTTTTCCCCTTCTGTCTCCCTCCATTCCTTGTCATGTCATATGTTCCTTCATCCTCCTTTTCTCTTTTACCTCTTGTTTTTTGTTTCTACATTTTTCTTCCCTTCTCTGCTTCCTCTTTTCTCACTATAGCACTCCTAGCTCCTCACTTCCTTCCCTGTTTACTTTCCTCGTCTACCTCTTCCCTCCCTCTCTAGATCCTCCTTTCCTCTCACGTTAATGGGTTTTTACAGCCACACAATCTTGTGAACGGACGTGTGAGAAAACAAAACCCTGATTTAACTGGATTTTTTCAACTTTTAATCAAACAAAATCAATGATGTCACTTCCTGCTAATGGGACTGCGGCAGTAAAACAGTTTTAGTTTTTACCTTCAGAGCTGTCAAAGCTGTGGGAGGATAGGTCAGACCAGCCATGTTGGATGTCCGTCTGTACATCCTGATGTCACACACACACACACACACACAGATAAAAATATCATGCACAAATCTCACACATAGATGATACAGACAGTTGCATGCATATAAACACTTCTCACACAGACCCACTCCAGCCGCCCTCCTCCACAGTTTGTGACCAGGATGGATTGTTTGTCACCATGGAAACCGGCTTCTAAACACACACACACACACGCAGCGAGCGCAGCCTCGGCGCAGCAGATATTTTTTGATTTCATGCGTCATTAAGCTGCAGCAGATGAACCGATACCGTTCTATCACTGCGAGTCATTTACACTCTAATGACATTGGACCTCATAGTTTCCCTATATGATCTGCAGCTCGCTCACACGCTAACATCATTACACTTCATGTTCGACCTCATAATTACATCTGCAGTGAAGTCGGCCGGATGTTTTCTGATGTGTATTTTGAAGAAGTCGATGATTGTTTTCTGTCCTTTCTTCAGACACCGGACACAGAAATGACTGACTGAACATTTAAAAGTCTTTAGTGTGAGACAATCATCTGACTGGACCCTCAGGCCTGCTGTTAGTATAGTCCACTAAATGTCCAAAAGCAGGAGGACAGCCAAACATTCCCTCCATACGTGACTGATAGGACATCTTGTCCTATCACTGTGCTGCTCTGACAGCCTCCACTGGTTTCAGTCTTTGCTCAAAAACAAGAGCATTAGTGATGTTGGTGATCAGGTCTGGCTCACGGTCGGTGTTCCAGTTGATCCCAGAGGTGTTGGATGGGGCTGAGGTCAGGGCTCTGTGCAGGCCTGTCCAGCTTTTCCACACCAAAGTGGGAGAAGCATTTATTTCTGGATCTTTGTGCACAGCTGCAAACAACAAACTGCAGACACTGACGCTAACACTGACGCTGTAGCATTAAGATTTCTTGTCACTGGAACTAAGGGACCATGAGAAACACAGAAGGATGAAAGGTGTCCACATACCTTTGGCCTTATACTTTATACAAGGGTTGAATATGAACTCACAAATATGTGTATTAGTCTCATTTTACAGAACTGTACACTGTTGTATAAAAACTAGAGATGTGTCTGTACTGAATGTCTCATGCAAACATGAATTTAGGAGTTTACTTCTCATCAAATGCTTTGCAACTTTGTCTGAATTTTTATTTTTGATTACCATTGATTAGTATAATGAAAAATCATCCAGACACATGTTAGAGTCACAGAGTCCTGTAGGTATACTCTACATTATGCAGCCATTGTGCAGGATAATGAATTCTCCTATGGGACTTTTTTGTTGGTCAAATTAAAAACATGAAACTGTTGACTATGTGTGTGTGATTATACTTTTAATCAGGTATATTTTATATCCATTACTACCAGTTAGAGTGAGGATGATTACAGGTGTAGTTGTTCCACCTTCTTTCTGCAGACGTGTAGATAAATCATCTCAAACACCACGTTTGAAATCAAAACTCATCATGAACTGACGGGGTAATATCTACCTCTCGACAAAGATCCCAGCTTGCACTGCGTGGACAATGCTCCTGAATCTGGGCTTCTCCTCAGGGCGACGCTTGGCCACGCCCATCTTCCTGCTGAAGGTGCATGCCAGCCAATCACGTACTTCGCTGGGCACCGACTCTGCCTGCAGGTCGCTGAGCTCGTCCTCAGTGTCCAGCAGACGCCTGCAGAGCAGAAACACCTGTCAGTCACAGCTCAGATAACCAGGGAGCTCCGAGTTATTTTCTGCACATCCGTCTACCCTTCCTCCCGCCATTCCTTTCTTACTTCCGTCCATCCCACCTGGTCTCATCCGTGTAAACAGCGTCCAGCATGGCAGCAGCGAGCTCCAGGTTCCTGCGGAGTTCCTGCAGGTCCACGACTCCACGGTCCATCTGCTCCAGGACCCCCTTCAGCCTGACAACACAGACACACACAGCACACTCTCACTCTGCTACTAGAATAACACAGAGCTGCATGTTACAGCCATTTACAAAGTATGATTTCTGTTTGTGGCTCATGAATTAATAATAATTTCATTGTTTGAGCCGTTATCTTTATTTGTTCATTAGATCCTGATGAGCTGTGGTAGAGATGGAGCAGGTGGGACAGAGTTGATTTGACCATAAAGGATGTGGAAATGTGTGTCAGTACAGTACAGAGCTCACATTAGACATTAGGAAACAGTATACTGTATGTGACTGTGGTGTTTGGCATCATGCAAGTCAAGAAGCAAAAAGCAAACGACACAAAGAAGATTTAACATTTTGACAAAATCACTGTAAGTAACTTTCACATTACTGCACTGTCATTTAATTCATGTTTGAATTACATCCAGTAACATCAAGGAGTGTTTTTCTCTGTACTTCAGAGAAATATTTCAGTTTTGACCCAAGTTTCAAAGTTGTAAAGGTGAACACTGGGAGAAAGCCCTCTCCCCTCTCCTCTCATCAACTGTTAATAAAGGTCAGAGTTCATCACACAATCCAGAAACTCCACAGTTTTAATGTATGTTTGAAAATCTACTGTGATGTATGTATTCTACTTAACTACAGTGATACTAGTCCTCAGAAATCCTCTCTGCAGACTTCATACACCTGCTGACTGACAGAAGGAAGCAGCGCTCTTCATACTTTGCACCCACACAGCTGCTGTCCTGTTCACACCACACAACCAGAGCATGAAAATCTGTTTCCTCCAGATGGACACATGACACTCTGCCTCCTGTCAATCAGCTGACAGCCACAGTTAGTAACGGGACTCTCCTCCAGGAAATAAACACGTCGTCTTTGTAGCCACTGTGTCTTTGTCAGCCAGGGCAGCAATTCATTTCAGTGTGAAACCAAAGCACCCTGAGCTAAGATAAACAGGGACCTGTCTTTGTTATTAATCCTCTCATCTAAATCCCCGTTCAGACTGGATTTATGTCTCTCGGGGAGGTGGGGTGATTTGAACGTCACCTGCTCTGGTAGGTCATTTTAATCTCGTCCAAAGCACGCAGGTGGGTAATTCTTCACCCCCACCCCACTCATGATTACAGCTGCACTTCCTACTGTTTTCCTCTGAACTGGCTGCTCCGCCTCTCATCTAAATCCTGTATATCAAAGATCAACTACAGGTACTGTAGGTGCTGCTTTTCTCCTTCCAGACCCATGGCTTTGGCCTGTATTTGCTCATATTTTTGGCAAATTGTCCCCATTAAAAGTGTGCCGGAGTAGCTAACAGTGGTTCCTGTTTGCAGTGTACCCGTGGCTCTACAGACAACTACCACTGGTTTACTTTAGCATGTGATGATTGTCAGGCAGGTTGTGAGGCGTCTTTTTTCTGGGGCTTCTATGCAGATTCATGGAGGTTTATTCTGGACAGACATGTGAGATAATAATATCCTCAGGAAGTGTAAGTCACATTGAATGATATCAATATGTGTGTCATGTCTGTGTGTTCACAGTCAAGACATTTTTGCCTCATACAGTGTCTCTGCCTCCCCTTCAGCTCCCCTGTGGAAAGCCTTTGTCTCTCTCTTTTGTCTCGTATCCTGTCATTTCCCAGTGGTTAAAATGCCTCCTGGAGCAATGACTTGAACTTGACTTAGAGCAGAGTAAACACTTTATTCCCGACCTCCCTGACAATGTTAATCCCATCTCAAAGGGGCTTAAGACGACAAAAAAGACGACAAACATCTTCTAACAATATTGTATTGCTAGAAGATGCCGAGTGGGCGTGAGGCTGCAGTCTGTGCCCCGAAGAGGGCTCATACTGCATATTCACCCAACACCAGCCATACAGTCCTGGTACATAAAGTGAGGATGGAGGGATGAATAAAGTGAGGATGGAGGGATGTTTAGTGCTGGGCGGTCAGGTCTTTTCTTACTGCAGGATGGAGGGATGGTTTGAATGTTTACAACAGAGGAGACTGACAACAGGGAGACATAAAGACTCCGCTGCGGCCTGGCATCCTGCCGTCGTCATGGTAACCAAACACCTTCTTGTAAACTGGATGAAATCTGTTTTAGTTGCCATGGTTACAACTGGATTCAGAGCAGGAGACAGGGCGAGAGAGAGAGAAGTAAAGTTCAAGACTGCAGTGATTCCAGCATTTCATCAAACATCCTACAGCTTCATTTTATCATTATTATTTTAGTACTAGTAGTAGTAGTACTGGTGGTAGCAGGGGTAAAGTGTACTCAAGTACAGTTCTGAGGTACTTGTACTTCACTTGACTATTTCCACTTTATGGTACTTGTACTCCTCCATGTTGCAGAGGGAAATATTATACTCTTTACTCCACTGCGTTTGTCAGACATGTACAGTTGCTGTTACTGTGCAAACGTAGAGGAAAGTTTTACTTTGTCATGTGCCAGTATGACGTGTCTGAGTACTGTAGTAAAACTACTGTTATAACAATACAAAAATACTCTTTAACAAGTAACAGTTCTGAATTTATAATACTGCTCTAAGAAACAGACAAATCTGTTTTCAGTGTTTGGACTTTCCTCTGATCTCTGATCTCTTTTGTGAAATATTGGCTCATTTGCTAAATGACAAATGTACTAGAGTGGAAGTAGAAAGTGGTATGACAGGTAAAGTATAAGTACCTGAGATGTGTATGTAGTGCAGTACAGTGAGTGGCAGCCTGTCAGTGTTTGAGTCTGTTGTGTGTAACCAGGGGAGTTTGTCTTTATTGTTGGGCACCTGCACATTTCTCTGGTACACAATACTTTACTCATTCATAGGAGAGGAGTCAGGAAATTAGGAGGGAAATGGGAGTGTTAGTGTGTATTTAAAGGACCTCAGGGGATCTATTGACAGAAATATAATATAATAATTATGTTCTGATTAGTGTATAATCACCTGAAAGTATGAATGGTTGTGTTGTCTTGGAAAACAAGGCGTGAGGATATGGATATTCAGCTCACTCCTGAACTGTTTTCTCACATGGACTCTGGACAAAGTCCAGAGGATCAGGTCGATCCAGGATCCTCTTTCACAGGAGCTCATACATGTCAGATGAGCTCTCACCCACTGGAGGTACTGGGCAGTTAAAGTCCGCTTAAAGTCCAGTCCGTTTGCGTTCACACGTGCAGCTCCTCCAGGTAATGTCCTAATAGGTTCAGTGCACGTGTGAGAGCAACTCTATGCACTGGTCCTTTAATAAATGTTTGAAACTGTCACCAAGCAACGAGGACACACAGCGTTACACCAAAAAACACAGTCAGACAAACAGTGAAGACAGTGTGAGAGGGACTGTCTGCACAAAAATAGAGACAGAGACAAAAAGGTGCAGAGACAGACAGGCAGCCCAGGTGTGTGTAGGAGGAGTGAGAGCCTCTTCAGTGCTCTACTTCAGACTGAGAGCTTCCTCTTCGCGTGCTTGTGTGTGTGTGTGTGTGTGTGTGTGTGTGTGTGTGTGTGTGTGTGTGCGTGCGTCTTACCTCTGTGATGTACTTTTATATTTCTGCCTGCAAACAAAAACAAAAACACAAGAGTCACTGAAATGAACCAATCACAGCCTGTCCTCATCAGAACCTGACCGTGAGACCAGGTGTGTTCAGGCGGTCCAGGCCGAGTGGTGACACTCTGCACTGCAGACCTCACCTATCAACACAGAGAGCAGTTACTGCAGCAGCGCCGGCTCATCCAGGCTGTTTAGGTACTTTCAGACCATTAGGGCCCGACTGCTGCAATTTACACCAGAATTCATGCTCTTCCTCTGAGTCATCTGAACACAGACATGATACACATATTTTTAGAGTCAATGTGACTACACGTTCAGTGGATATCATTATTTCCAGCATCCATACATCCACTTTACTGCAGAACCTGCCTGAGTTTTCCTCAGGGTCACAGCGATAGTTCTGTTCATCCACTGGTTCGCTGCAAACAGGAACGTCTCACTCTGAAGGTCTCTGTAAATATGTGCACCAGATATAAACTCTACAAGTGGATGTCAAGCATCTGGTCTTAAATTAGCCAATCACAGCTCTGGGATCTGACCCCAGCAGCTAATCACAGCTGTGACACGTCTCAGCTTTGAAATCTGACAGCAGGAACCTGCTATTTCATGGTCGACTGGTAATTGTACACTGGCCTGCGTGGGCGGATCAGCGCTGAATTACAAAGCAGGGACAGCGCAGAGAGCAGCGGCAGGTTGCTGCAATGTGTTTTCCTTCTTTTTGGGGGGGGTTTGTCAAAAAAACAAAAGCATGCTGCAGAGGCAACAGTGACAGGTGAGCACAGGGAGAGTTTGTGGAGAATGAGTCACCGCTCTGTCATGACTTTTCCAGGCTGATGCCTTCACTCAGAGAATTTGCATTTCTTTTCTCCCTGATGTGATTTTGCTTCCTCGGCTCTTCTGTCCTTGAGCTGAAATGTTTTGTTCTTTCACCTCCCACTGTTTCCTCCCTGCATTATTACCACTGAGCATGTAAAGTATATCTTATTCTTAGATGCATTACTTCTCTGCATGACTCTGTTTGTGATGCACCACCACAGGGTGCGTTTCGCGCTTTTTTAGTAGTTAACTCCATCTACACCGCCTACGTTGAGCCCGAGCTCCCCGGCCTGAAGGAAGAGCAGAGCATCCATTAAAATGAAACAGTCTGATCATAAAACCATCAACCAGCAGTTAAATAGGAACAAGAACGCAGAGCAAGATGTGGTTTCTACTGTGTTTCTACAGTTTCTACTGTGACTAAACTGGACAGACTGATGTCCACATACTGTTCTCTGTGTGATCCAGTCTTGTTCATGTTCAGTTCTTATTCTAGTAAAAAAAACATTTTAAGGTGACTGATCATCATAGAAACGAGTTAACCTGGCTTTTATTGAGTTTTTATTGCAGTGAGAGAACTGCTTCAACTGATTTCTGTTCTATTTTCTGCTTCACAGAACAGTCTGATGAACTCTCCAGCACATTTTCTCTTTTTCTCATAGTTTCATCTCCCTCTCATCATCAGTAAAAAGTGAGGGGGTTAATGAAAAGAAATACAGTGAATACACAAAATATGCATCACAACATATAAAATAATTTTAAAAATAAAAAGCCGTCCTGTTCTTTCTTTCTCTTTCTCTTTAGCGGAGAGTTTGCTGCATTAAAATGCTCTGCTGTTACCACGGAAACTAGGGAGGACGACAAAATCCTGTACACTTATTTGTTTTCCCTCCAAACAGCGCAGACAGCTATTGTTTGTTGATGTGAGGATACTGTTTATATCTCTCAGGAAGAATTAATCCAATCAGAGAATGAACAAAGACACAAAAGGGCACTTAGTGGTTCAAGCATGGTTGGCACCAACGACCAAACACACACACACACACACACACACAGAGAGAGAGACGTGATATGAAGCAGCTGATTTCGAGCATGATGAGCTGTTTGGATGGGCGTGGTTTTCTAATTCCTGCTCCTGCCAAGCCTCCTGCACACCTGCACCTCATCACCTCATCAGTCCCTCTGCAGTACTTCAGCTCTGGTTCTTCACTTCAGTCCTGATGTGATGGTCTTGTCAGATCCTTGCCTTGTTTTGTGAACCCTCTCACTGTCCCAGCCACAGCCACTGTCCCCCATTATAACAAGCCTCTGAAGCTGTTCTGTGTGTTGGGTCCAAATTCAGGTCCAAGCTCACTCTCTATGTGTCTAGCAGCTTTAAGAGCCAGAGATTTCCCCTCAGGAGGAGGAGACCAAACACAGAGCTAAAGAGAGGGAACACTGGACACAAACACCACTCCACGTGAATCATCGTGCTGCTCTGTAACTGCTCGATGTGGAAATAAGCAGCTGTGCTGATGTGTTCAGGTTGTGTCCATTTGTTTCCACTGCTCCAAAGTGGCCAAAAAAGTCAATTAGAGCAGTCTTTAAATGAGGGAAAAAACAAGACCAATACAACTGCTTGTTACTGTCAGTGATGTCCAGCCCTGCTGACAGAGGCAACATGTCCGCAGCCTGATAAACATGACTGAGGTGGAGGAGTCTGTGAGTCAGTTATCTGAGGGGCCTTTAAATAATATACTCAGTACTTTGTTAAAATTGAATTAAATCATATTTTGTCATCTCTGCTGCAGGCTACATTAGCTGCTGCTAGCATAAAACACCACCAACAAAATCTCCAGCTGAACATCAGCAGTCAAGTTGTATTGTGGGTAATGTAGGCGCTAGGTTTTGACAGGGAAGAGGTGTGTGAAATAAAAGACGTTACCTCTGCTTCTGCTGCAGATGTGATCAGATATAATTCACAGTCATTACTGCAGACCCAGCTGCCTTCATCAGTAAACTCTGTAGTGTAATTTGTGTTTAATCAGAATTAGTGACAGTTGTTTTTCTGCACAGTTAGACTGTGTTTGTTCACTTTAACATTAACTATATTTAATTTCCTTGAACAACAGATCTTGGTGGCACCTCCTCACATTTTAGTGCCAAGTCAGAAAAACAGGAGCCTTCAGAAAAACGTCACAAATGGGAAACGGACAGTTCCGGTAACTCGGATACGACTTGAATGCAGCGTGAGATAATCCTGATGGTATTACTGCTGCATCATCAGAAAGCTCCTGTAAAAACTAAATAAATAATATAAAATCAAAACAAAGTTCCCCTGTTTTCACTGCCGGCAGCAGAACGTTATTTGAGCTTCTGTGTTGCATTTTTATTTTTACACCTTCAGTGTTTCTCTCTCATTGAATCACTGCTGACAGATAACACATCCACACGCCAATGTTTATTACAGGATCTGGCAAAAACGAAACACTTCTCTTGGCGTCAACTTCTTCTACCAACACACCAACTTCTGCTGGTAAATCTCTGTCGTTTTCCTCCCCTGTGATCGTTTGCTCTGTTGCCAACTAGTTACTAATACAAGATGCTGTACAGCCAGTAGGGTCTGTTAAACAGAGCGAGAGTTGCCAAGGGGCATAAATTTTGTGTGTGTGTTTTATGGAAATGACACCGCACCTCATTTCACTGCTGCCACTGATGCGAGGAACGTTTATTAAATCAAACATTGCTGGTGACTTTTGTCTGTCATGACATGATGAATGAGACACACTGACATGTGAGGACGAATCATAACATTATGTTACACGTTTTATTGAGTTATGAGGATTAAACATGTGAAAGGTTACAGGTGGATTTTTGCATGTGTGAACTGCAGTGGTCTGGTTTAGAGGCACTGAGGACCGAGAAGCATGAAGCTCACTCCTATGTACCTACATGTTTGTGTGTTTGCTTTTTATTAAATGCTGTGTCTGTATATTCCAGCCAAACCACCTGTATGTTAATGGTAAGATCTGAGCCATTGTGCCATGGATACGTTCAGTGATGTATGTCTGTGAATGCTCTGTCACAGAGGTTCCCAAACCGGAGTTCAGGACCCATGAAATGGTCCCAAGATATATCTGAGGGGTCCAACATGTTCAGCTACACACAATTACATTCCTCTCCTCCTGACTTTAATAGCTCCTTTTTCTTGTGAATTACACAACATTTGTACAGTGTCAGTGCGTCAAATGAAACATACTGAGGTTAAGATGGAAATTTGGTCTTTGCTGAAACTGGTCAAGGCTCCAGCTCCCCTGCAAGGTCATGACTGACTGAATGAATGAAACTGGTCACAACTTGTATAACACATACATGCAAATTGTCACAAGGCGGTTTTAGGTAGACAACAGGGTGATAATAAAAAATAACAGACATGGTCGATATCAAGTTGATTGACCTCAGAAAATGTGAATGATATGAAAAGAGTGTTGCAACGAACCAATCATGTAGCTGGAATTAAGTTACAGTCACGTCAGGTTAGGTTGACCCACACAGCACAGAGAGTAGGAGCAGCGGCACACATGCTAATGCTTGGGCTCCTGCAGCCGTGCACAGCAGTACGTCCGGAGTCAGGGTGAGAGAAACAAGAACATAACCACAGAAAATGGTAACGAAAACTCGAGCGACAGCGTTACTGAAGAAGACGCCCCAAAGAACACAACCTGAGGCTCAAAAGACGAGGAGACAAAGAGTGTGAGGGAATTCAGCAGTGTGGAGATATTTGGGCTGTTTGTTTGTAGCTGCAAACTGACAGGTGATACCACTCACCTTCATTACCATCTGAAGCACTGCTGTCTTCTAGAGCACACCCAATACAGGACTGACTTTTTTACTCACTACTCACCACATACATACACACACCGCTACGTTAGCATAAAGACTGGAAACAGCTAGTAATCAAAATATTGACCAAGAGACACACACTGACTACAAAGAGACACAGTAGGCTGGTTTTGTTCATTCAGACAGAGCCAGGCTAGCTCTTTCCCCCTGCTCCCAGTCTTTATGCTAAGCTAAGCTAACTAGCTGCTGAGGTTGTACCTTCATACTGAGCTGACAGTGGAATCAATCTACTCACTGAACTGAAGTGTCCAGCTCGTCATTTAATCTAATGATGAGCTGTGATGTCACTTCCTGCTCATTAGACTCCATTAAAGTGGTGTGTGTGCTCAGTGTGAGGTGGCGCTGTGATCGGGCTGGTTAGGATGTAAACGAGAGGAAGTTAAATCAAACATTCACATCTTCTCATTTTCTTCTCTTCTTCATCCGTCTCTATCTCCCTCACTCTCTCTCTCTGATCTGTCTATCTTTGCTGCATCGCAACGCTCTACCGTTACCATGGCAACTATACAGCACAAAAAGACTGTTTTTTTATTTTTTATTTTTTTACATCTGCTGCTGCAGATGTGATGATGTTGTTCCTGCTGCGACGTTTGCCTGTTAGCTGAGAAAACATCTGACAGACAACACACACACACACACACACACTCTCTCTCTCTCTAATGTTCAGTCATGTTGCACACCCACTGTGTTCCACTCATTTTCTGTCATTCATCTTCCCTCCATCCTCAGTCCGTGCGACATCACCACGGCAACCAGGCCACCGCGCTAATGCCATCCCCGAGGCTGTCAGTCTGAGTCCAAAACGAACACTGATCGATTGGTCCTTGCAACATGATCGCCAATTATCAATAGTGCCATTACATCATCATCATCAGCATTACATCATCAGCCAGCTGATTGTGTGATGTGTGTTTACTCACATTCCTCTCAGTCGAATCAGGACCTGGTTGTTGTGGTTCTGCTCCACAGCGTCCACAAAGTCTTGTGCCTCTTCCAGTGTGCTGCAGCTCCTCTACCTGCTGCTTCTCCTCCCTCTGCTCCTGTTCACTCTGCTGCACCTCCTCCTCCTCCCCCTCCTGCTCTACCACCTCACTCTGCTGCACCTCGTTCTGCTTTTGTTGCATCTCCTCCTCATCCAGCTGCTGCACCTCCACAGTCTGCTGGTGCTCCTCCGTCTGTACATCCTCCTCCTGCTGCACCTCCTCTTCCTCTAGCATCTCCTCAGTTCCCAACTCCTCCTCCTGCTCCTTCTCCTGTTGCTGCACTTGCTCCTCCTCGTTCTGTAGCTCCTCCTCTCCTTGCTGCACCTCCTCAGACTGTATGTCCTCCTGTTGCTGCATCTCCTCCTCCTCCCCTTGTTTTCCCGCCTGTTGCATCTCCTGTTGCTGCTCTTCCTCCTGCTGCTCGTCCACCTGCTCCTCGCCCTTCAACACCTCCTGCGACTCCTCCGCCTCCTCGTTCATGTCAGCGTGGGTGAGGAGGAGAGGGAGGTGGTGGGTTTTTCTTTAGGTCTTTGTGGAGTTGTTGTGTTCACAGAGCAGAGTTTGGTCTCTGAGAAGCGTCCGGTTGTCTCTCAGACTGACAGAGACGTGAAAACATCGACGCTGATCACAGCCGTTTGGGTTCAATGAAACTTCATCCAACTTCCTGTGATGTCACCTGTCAGCCTGCCCAATCCAAAACAACGATCTGAGGTGATCCCGTGAGGGAAGTCGAGGGGTTAAAGGTCACAAGGCAAAGTGTGGCTTTCTTTAAAAAGTTGAAAAGCAGGAGGAGCAGACTGACGGCGTCCAGCGACCAAACAAGCTGATCAGCTGACGTCTTCCCTCAGTTCAGCTCTGCACTCCGGCACTGCGGCGGTAAAATGATCCAGCTGAATGTCCCAGAGCATCGCCGTAGCAACGCACGGAGGAAGTCGACCAGCAATAAAGACAGGATGGAGTGAGAGGGAGAGAGAGAGGAGGGGAGAGAGAGAGGAGAGCGATGGAGGAGGACAAAGGAGAAGCAGAGAACATCGCAGAGCGTTTCCGTGGTAACTCAACAACGGTTGCTAAGAGTGATGGAATCCTGCAGCCGACAGACCTCCCTCCTCCTCCCTCCCAAATTCAAACACACATAACTTTACGCTCCGCTCAGAGGCAAACAGCAACCAGGCATCTCAGTCTGTCCTCCCCTCGCTCATCCACTGCATGTGTGTGTGTGTGTGAGAGTGTGAGCTGAGCTGTGTGTGTTTGAGTGTGTGTGTGTGTGAATGCGTGCGTGTGTGGTTTTTAGACAATGATGATGTAATGTTCCTGAAAATGAGAGTCACAAAACCTCTCCAGTCAAGTGGCAGAACCAGACAATCAGTGTAGGGCCCTGCCGGCGCCCCCTAGAGGCAGCGGTGGGCATCACAGCCCGATACGATAATACTGGACAGACTGCTGTGTTTGCACTGACCAAGTCTGATGGAGAGACAGAGAAAAAGACTCAGCACATATCAGGGCAATCAGCAGAAAAAATGACAAATAAACCTTCCAAATAAACATGTTTTTTACATGAATCATTTCAAACACTCATCTCTGAGTCTGAACATAAACACAGAGTAACTGCTTCTGTCTGGAAC